>NC_084810.1:16579014-16880889 GCF_963583255.1 Pyrus communis | reverse complement strand
AAACCCTAACACTATGGTCGGCCCTCTCCCCTACATATATCCCATATTCTACCAAATTTTGGAGGCTTTTGTTATCCTTTTACTCTCCACAGAGAAACTAACTTAGGCATAAAAGATCCATTGGCCTAACCCCCCACCACCTCGTGGGCACATGAGGCTTAGGTCTTTGATCAAAGATGTTGATTGTTTTGCAGGTGCATTTTCGTCAAGACTAAAGACGGTGGAAATTTGCATCGAAAAATTGGTGATTTCATTGAGAGCTGATTCAAATACTCAAAGAAGCCTCTTGCATTTGGTTTCTAGAATTTTTGTTACGTTGAATTTCTCACACGTCGTATCAATTAATTTTTCCTAGAAAAGTTTCTTGATCAGTCCCTGAAGAAAGGATACAATGGTAGGAAATTCAAAAACCATGACAAACGGAACCCCATACATACAAGGATTTAGACCAAAAAGTAGAGATTAGGACATAGCCCCACGACGACGATCTTTAAGGCTCAACGAGATGGCAGTAGGAGCCTCACAGTCATGGACTCGCACTATCACCGTTGCCGTGATCCAGCAGCCACGCCAAGGCCACCAGGCTATGGCCCAAGCTCCTACAACGCTGCCCTTGCAGCGGCCTAATCCCCAAAACCCTAGGCAAGAGGCCCAGGTTCAATCTCTGTGGTCCACAGGTAGGAGGCCAAAAGCCTTGCAGCTGCCACAGTAGGCCCAGGGCATGAGGCCCAGCCTACCGCAATAGCAAGCCAAGTTGCACTGTAGGTCCAAGCCTACGGGAGCCTAGCAGACTTGGCCCAGTCAACAGGAATAGCTCATGGGTAGGCAGCCCAAGCCCAGCTCCCTGCCAACCGAGCCTAGCCCATTCTCTGTCGAGCCCAAGCTCGTGAAGAGCAAGGCGTAGGCCCAACGTCAACCAACCTACGTGTACATTCCGACAACCTAGTAGGGTTGGCCCGTTTCGTGAATGGCTCCAACGACCCGGCCCGCGACCCAATCCAATCCGAGGCCATCTCTAGCGATCCAGATTCTGACCATCAGTCACACGATAGACTTAGGGTTATTTTCACCTTACTTTTCTGTAGGAATGCCCGCTTTGGGCTCAAGCTTTGTACATGCAGTCCACTACACTTCCACCACACATGGAGATGCCCATTATCCAAACTCTTCAAATCCAAATGGCAAACACCATCTACCCCAGTGAGTCACTAATTTGACGAGCTTCCTCGCGCAGCAGACCACCTTGGTGAACCAGCTCCTTGAGCGCATCGAGAGGCAGTGCACCCTTGACGAGGTATCCCGAAGCAGGACAAGAGCAGAAGAACGTGTCTCATTCCAACGACACCCCGGCAAAAATGGTTCATCCTACCACGAACCTTGCGTTCGGGTAGTGTGCACTCTCGTTTGGGCCCTCGGGGAAACATTTTCTCCTGCTTAAATGCGCAGAGTAATGTTTATTCCAGACTCGACTCACGAGTCAGTGTGCATTCGAGGTTAGATTCACACCAGGACATTACATATGAAGCGCCCACACAAGGCTAGGCCCACAAGGAGATCCTCTTATGAGGCACTAGGGTAGGCAGCCACATGGCAGACCAAGGAGAGCATGAGAGCAGTAAAGCTCAAGTTCCATTAGTAGCCCCTGCCAAACGCGACAGCGAGCAGCACAGAATGAACCACGTGACATAGACGAACAGTACATATTGAAGAGCAACATGGACTAGTAGATCCATACCGGGGGTAGTTAGAGGCTCTATGACCCCCACCAAGTGCAAATCTATGAAGAAGTACAAAGGTTCGTAACAGAGCAACTACGCGGATTCGAGCGCATTAATACTATCGACGATGCCCTTCGTAGAGACATGGCTAACATAGGCAGGTCACCATTTACAGACGAGATCGACTAGACGAAGCCACCACGAAAGTTTAGCCCGACGTATTTCACCTTGTTCATAGGAGATGAAGATCCAGACATGCACTTAATGCACTACCGAAGTGCCATGACTCTTTACGCCAAAATGACGTTCTCATATGCAGAATCTTTGCCACGACGCTCCAAAATGAGGCGCAAGACTAGTTCTATACCCTCCCGCCATGCTTAATTTGAAACTTCAGCAAACTTTTCTTGGTTTTCACTAAGGAATATTCGTCCTACCACTCGATCAAAAAGAAGTTTGACCATCTCTTCAACATGAAGAATGACCTAAATAAGTCACTCCGCACATGCGTCAAGAGGTTCAAGGTAGAGAAGGTGAAGATCGTTGAATGTGAGGACAACATTGCATGCTCAGCCTTCCGAAAAGGGTTCCTAGCAGATCATCCACTTTTCAGAAAATTGATCATGGGTAAGAACTTGACCCTGGTAGACTTTTATGCTTTGGCAGAAAAGCACTCCCTCTAGGATGAGGCCAAGTGCTCCCAGAAGCCGCTTGAGCAGCCGCGCAAATACGCAGAGCCAACTCAGAAAAAGGCAGGAGATAAATCGCTCAATAATAAGGACAAGCCAGGAAGTAGATGCAGAGACCGGTCATTCGCAAAGGAAAGCTCAGTGCCCAAGACGTACACCAAGTTCTCGGTCCTGATTAACCAAATCATTCGCGACTTCAGGGACAAGCCGTGGTTCAAGATGCTGCTATCCATAAGAGGGGACATCACCAAGATGGACGAGACAAAATATTGTGCATTCCACAGAGGCCCAGAGCACACAACCAACAACTACACCATATAGATGAAGTTCCGTGATAAACTTGTGAAGAAAGGCAAGTGCCACAAGTATATCGACAGGCCAGCTGCCCAGCCAAGGAGAGAATCAACGCCGATGCCGAACCTCATCGAAGACGATATAAATCAACTATATCTTTGTCGAATTCGAGCATCTGGAGGCCACCAATAGTTCCAAGAAAAAGAAGATCCAGCAGGTGAGATTGGTCTTTCAAGTTCAAGCCATAAATGTTGTACTTGGACCAATCGTCGGCTTCACCGAGCAGGACGAGAAGCGAGTAGACTTTCCCCACGATGACACCTTACAACTGTCAGTCATCCAGAAGATGGGCTTGGAAAACATGATCAAATGCAAAGTAGAGGTCTTGACCGGATTCAACGAACTCACCTCAACTGCCATTAACACTATCACGCTCGACGTAACCAGCCCTTCAATTGTCTCATTGCAGACCTTCCTGATCGTCAGCGACCCATCTCTCCATAATGGGATATTGGGATGACCTTGGCTAATGAAAATTGGAGTTGTGACCTCGATCAAATATCAGAAAATTGAATTTTGCATCCCGAGATGAGCTATCGGAGAGATCAAAGACAACCATGCCATGTCTCGGTGACACACTATACAAGTTTTCAATGAGACGAAGAGGAAGTCTTTCGCTCCAACAGTAGCAGCTGAAGTATAGAAAGACAGTAACAATTACAAGAAGCAAGTCAAGAAGATGGCGTTAAGGTCAACAATGCCCTAACAGATGAATCAAGATGGAAACCCAAAGAAAATATCGAGAACATCATTCTTCACCCCTACCAGCTAGAGAAGACAGCTAAGATTGGCTCATGTCTGAGCCCGAAAGAGAAGGGAGAACTCACGACTTTCCTTAGGGAAAATCATAATGTTTTTGCATGGTTACCCTCTAACATGCCCAATATCGATCCAACGATAGCTTGTCATAGGCTGCAAGTCGATCTCGCAGCCAAACCTATGATCCAGAAAAGGCGACATTTCTTACCCAAGCGAGTAGCGATTATTAAGGTAGAGATCGACAAGTTACTGAAGGCCAGATTCATTGAGAAAGTGGCGCACTCAGCATAGCTGGCTAACGTCGTGCTGGTGATGAAAAAAGACAAGGGAAAATGGGGAGTATATGTGGATTACACCAACCTCAACAAGGCGTACCCTGAAGATAACACACCAGTTTCTCGAATTGACCTGCTCGTTGACTCAACATCCGGGAACCAGCTGCTCAGCTTTTTAGATGCATACTCAGGCTACAATCAGATTGCCATGCTTGAGCCTGATAAGGAGAAAACTGCATTTATGATCAAGCTAAGCACATACTGCTACAAGGTTATGCCCTTTGGCCTCAAGAACGCAGGAACAACCTACTAATGGCTCGTAAACACGATGCTCAAGAAGCAGATCGGAGTAACCATGGAAGTCTACGTTGATAACATCATGGTAAAAGGCAAGTAGCAGTCACACCACATTGGTAACTTGGCAGAGACTTTTGACATCATCCGAGAATACAAAATGAAGCTAAACTCAACCAAGTGCACATTTGGCGTTTCCTCAAGCTGATTATTAGGGTACATTGTAACCCAGCGAGGAATTAAGGCTTCTCCAAGGTAAATCAAAGTGATCATGGACATGAAGTATCCCACAACGTCGATGGATCATCTAACTACCAGGGATCGAAAGCATGCCTAGTTCTTACTACCCTGGTCGGTTCGATGCTCGAGCAGGCGATCGCTCTAAGCTCAAGGCATCAAATAATGAAGAAGATTATGAAGTTCTACTAGTAGGTTTCCGATTGGCAAAAGACCTAGCCGTGAAGAAGCTCGCGATCTGTTCCAATTCCCAGCTGATTACCAATCAAACCTCAAGGAAGTACACAACAAAGCATCCAAGGATGGCCTGATACCTCGAGAAGGTACGAAAGCAGCTAGCAATGTTCTAGGCGTACACACTTACTTAGGTTCCACAAGCAGAAAATACCCACGTAGACGCACTAGCAGGCCTAGGTTCTGCCTTAAACCATTAGCTCAGACGTTCCATCCTAGTCGAGTACTTGGAAAAACTGAGTATAAATCAACGCAATTCCAAATTGGCAAAATCCCATTATTGACTATATATTCAACGGAATGCTCCCCGAGGATATATTGTAGTCTAGGAAGCTCTAGATGAAGGCAGCATGCTACTACACATGGAACGACATGCTTGTTCATAGATCATTCTCAAGACCACATATCTTCTGCCTATCGCTTCTTGATGACCTGAAGATTCTTAGCTCAATCCACAAAGGCTTCTGTGGAAACCACTATGGAAGTCGTTCTTTGGCTCAAAAAACTCGTAACGCTAGCTACTATTGGCCTACCATGCATCAAGACGCCAAGGAATATGTACAAAGGTACGACAACTGTCAGCGCTTCAAGCCCTTGCTCACACTACCTGCCAACGAACTCCACTCGCAAACAAGCCCTTGGCCATTCATGCAATAGGCGATTAACCTAGTAAGACCAATACCGCCTGCCACTAAGGGCAGATGCATAATGATCGTAGCGACCGACTACTTCACGAAATGGATCGAAACTGAGCCCATGACTACAATTACCCAGAAGGACATAGAGCGCTTCATATGGAAGAGCATCATCTGCCGTTTTGGCAGCTCTCTCTCCATCATCACAGATAATGGTCCGCAGTTCGTGGACAAAGACTTGGCGAATTTCTTCAAAAAATATGGCATCAAGTAGCATATGTCCACGCCCCGGTATCTGCAGGGCAATGGGCAGGCCGAGGCATCCAACAAAACCATTCTCGACTGCCTCAAGAAGTCCCTCTCAAACAAGAAGGGCAAATGGCCAAATAAGCTTCCCGATGTTCTGTGGGCGTATTGCACCACTAAAAGACGAGCAACTAACGAAACTTCATTCTCTCTAGCGTATGGTTCTAAGGCAATCATCCATCCTAACGTCATGGTGGTAAGAATCAGCACTGTACTGCCGAATTTAGAGCAGAATGAGAAGAAGATGGCCACAAACCTAAACTTGGTAGAGGAAGAGCGTGAGAAGGTTATCACCCGTATTGTAGCCTATCAGCAGCAGATCATTTCCAGCTATAATAAGAGGGTAAAGATCTGGTAGTTCTAGCCAGGAAACTATGTCCTCCAAAAAGCCTTCATAAGCACCCGTTGGGAAAGCTCCAAAAAGATGGCTCACATCCAAAAAGCTCCGTACAAAATCAGTCGAGTAGGCGGAAAGGGCAGCTACACCATCACCACTATGAGCGACAAAGAGATCAAAAAGCAATGGAATGCCTACAACCTGAGAAAGTACTACGTATGACCTCCCACCATTCCTTGGACCTTGTTTAAGACATATAAAGTTCAAAGACTCAAGCAGCTCAACGAACAAAACCTCGCATACTAAGGATTATCACTTATTATGCTATTACTGCATACAAGCAAAGTTAATACATTTCTTTATTTTTTAAGGAATTATTCACAAGTCTAGACCAAATGCATAAACAAACTAACCACCCTGTGACAGCAGAAGATGCCCCTGCGCTTATAGACATTGCATGTGTGGGAGAGGGTAAACTGATCCAGGATATCCAAACGTGGATGGGTTTTATGACTGCTCAGTCCCCCCTGAATACATCAACTACCTGCGACAGACAACTCCCAGAATTAGCCACAATAGTTTTTCTTCTAGAAAGGCTTAGCCGACTAAAAGATTCAATTTCGCGGGAGCCCAGGTCTTTAACCAAAAGTGATGCTAAGTGCAGGATTCCTGTCCATGAAAGAATTATTGTGACTAGATAGTTTGTCCTCGATGTGCAAATCTTTATGAACATAGCTTGGCTTTAAAGTGTTGCAATGCTAGTTAAGCGACCTGTGAAGTCAAGTTAAAACTCGAAAGGATATGGCCTCTGAGGCAAGATTTTGCCAACACTTTAAGCCTAAAATGCCTCCGAGAGCTAAGGACGATGCCTAAAGTGGTCACGCGAGTCGTCTGCTTCTGTAAGTCAGAGCCCGGCTGATGACCAGCCTAAGGCAATTTGTAAGACGAAACTTACACCTGTTATGACTACGCGGACCCGTCTATTAATTTAAAAGTAGCATTTCCTACGGACTGTCTACGGTTTAAGTTTTGCAAGAGTTAAAGCTCAAATGTACAACTATAGCAACTATGCAGATTTCCTCTGCTTTCTACGAGAAGCATGTGTCCGACCGCCGACTCTATAAGTTAAAAATTTCGCAATATGCCCCGGGAGGACTAAGGCTCATGTAACCGTTAAAGCCGAAATGTATGACCATAACAGCTGCGCGGATTTCCTCTGCTTTCTACGAGAAACATGTGTTCGACCGTCAGCTCTATAAGTTAAAAATTTTGCAACAGGCCCCTTGAAAGCCAATGCTCGTGTAACCGCTAAAGCTGAAATGCACGACTATAGCAACTACGCGGATTTCCTGTGCTTTCTACTAGAAGCATGTGCCCGACCGCCGACTCTATAAGTTAAAAATTTTGCAACATGCCCCAGGAGGGCTAAGGCTAGTGCAACCGTTAAAGCCAAAATGTATGACTATAGCAGCTACGCGGATTTCCTCTGCTTTCTACGAGAACCACATGTTCAGCCACTGGATCTATAAGTTAAAAATTTTGCAACATGCCCCTAGAGGGCCAAGGCTCATGCAACAACTAAAGTCGTACGACTATAGCAGCTACACGGATTTCCTCTGCTTTCTACGATAATCACATGTTCGGCCACCAGCTCTATAATTTATGCCCCGGAAAGGCTAAGGCTCGTGAAGCCTTTAAAGCCGAGATTCGCAACTATAGCAACTACGCGAACTCGCCTGCTTCCTTTGGAAGTTACGACTTCGACTGTTGGCTCTATAAGTTAGAAATCTTGCATGTTTTCCTTTTGCAGGTAAAGCTTCTTGAGCATTAAAGCCAATAGGAAAACCTAAATGACGACGTGAGATCGACTACTTCGTTGAAGCAGCTTATCCAGGCATCTGTCCTAAGGTAAAGTTTTGCAAAAAGACATGACGAAATAAAAGGATGAAGCGAAGCAAGGAAAGTTGTTTATTAAATTTCTAGCAAATTGATAAACTGACTCGGAGGCCAACAAAGTTCAAATAAAGCGAAACGAAAAGCAAAAGAAGAAAATTCCTAAGTCTAAGCAAAAAGACTACTCATCGCCAGCCTGCACAGCCACTGGTCTCTTGACACACTTTTAGCAGCCACACTGCTCTTAGCAGCCAATGCTTCCATTAACTCATCTTCAGTCGCCCCTACCTGGACTGTCTAACCCTCCGTTGCTCCACCAAAGGTAACCTCAAACGAGAAGTCAAGCAGATTAACTGGAGAAATAGAGAAAGTCTGAAGTCTTTCTTAGAAAACTCATAATCTAACGGCCTACCCTGAAGATGGTCTACATAGCCAAGCTTGTAGAAATCGGCCTGACAAGAAGTAAGCGCCACTTCGTGGAAGACTTTCTCATTTTTCAGCTGCACATTCTCCTCAATAAGCCGTGAGCACCCTACAGCTTATTCAGTTCCTTTTTCAAGTTCTCACTAACAGACAACGCACCTTGCAGATCCACTTCCTTGAACTCAAGCTTACTGGCAACATCATTGAGACGAGACACTTCAACATGCATGAAGATAAGCTCATCGTCCTTAGAAAAACAAGCAGATCGTAGATTCGAATTGACACACTCAAGGTCTTTGATCACTAGTGAAACACGATTAACTTCCTTCTCTGCAACTTCCAATATCGTCTGAGTCGCATTAAGCTTAGCCTTCAAGTGAACGACTTCCTAATGAGCGGTTTTGAGCTGCATAGAAGTGAGGGAAGAGACATCAGGCCTCTTCAATATGGCAAGTTCAAATTCGAGCTTCTCTATCTTTTCAGCAGCCGGGCGAAGCTAAGCCGTCAATGCCACTTCGACCTCCTTAGTACAATTGACAGCATCCTGATCAACGCACATAGACTCAGTGATAGGAGCATATTTATGCGACTTTGTTAGCCTATTTCCTTGTATTTAGTGAGTTAGTTTCTATTTATTATAGTGATTTAAGCTGTTTTCGTGTGTTTGTAGGTTTAATTAGCTAATGTGGCAAGAAAAGGCAATTTGGAGCATTTTAGAGCAGTTTTGGGCTTGAAATGGATAACACATGCATGGAGCAAGATGGATGGACGAATTTGAAGTTCAAGAAGGGTGAGGAATGTGCTAAAGAGTTGAAGAAATTAATTCAAGACTTGGAAGACAAGGAATCAGCTATAAAGAAGGAAACATTATCCAAGTTACCTTATTTTGTCTCAACTTTCCTAATCTTTTCCTACCTAAGTTCTAGCTGCAAAGGGGATTCCTAATTATATTGGGACCCTTAAATATATGATTCTAGAAGGCTTAATCCTATTCCTAAAGGGATGCCGCACCTATCCTTTCTAGAAGACCTTTTCCTTGTTGCAAATCCCTTTCCCTTTCTCTTTAGGTCCTACCGCATATCCCTTTCCCTTTTCCTCTTGGATTCTGACATTTATTTACCATTTTTCATTGAGGATTTGGAGAGCAAATCATTCCCAAAATTAATTAATTAATGCCTTGCCTTTTCCTTTTTCTTTTATGATTGTTGCCACACAAAAAGGGATTTCCTGACCATAGACCATTCATCCATCCTTCACCAATAATTCACACCACCCATCCATCATACACAATAACCCAATTTCAGCCACAACCACCCTTGTGCCGTAGCCTTGCAAGGAGAAAGAAGAGGAGACCCTTTAAGCCGTGCCTACCATTTTGGATAATTGGAATGTTCTTAGGTGTATTCTATCTTTTGTTTTCAATGTTTAATTAAAGTTATCTTTGTTTGATTGCGAACATGAGGAACTAAACTCGTTTTGGCTAGATGATGCGAAATATATAAGCACACAAATTAAAACCCTCTTTTGACAATTGTAGTTAATGTATAAGTAGGGATCGTTCTAAACCGAGGATTAGGAGGGATTGCTAAATCACTTGAAAACTGACTCAAAAACGTAAAACAAAGGTTAAAACACTAAACTAGACTCAAAGAATGCAAAACTAAACACTAAAACAAACCAAAAGACTCAAAACAGCAACAAAACACTCAAAACTGCCTTAAAAACACAATCTGGGCAGTTTTGACCACCTAACACTAATTTGGACGAATTTGGGTTATAACTTGAATCAAAACACTTAGAAACACAAACTAAGACACTTTCTAACTAAATTGAAACACTAAAGTAAAGGGGGATTTAGTTTTGACAAAATTAAAACAAAGAAAACAGATTGTAATGAAAACAGATTGTCAAAACGAATTTGATGAAAATATGGATGGAACGCTAGCTAGAAGGTTCTTCTCCACACATGTCACACTTGCATACAAGATGATTTTCAGTTGGTCTTTCGATGAATCATGAAACTCAACACCCCGGGTTAATTAGGTTCGCTTAAATTAACCTTCAAGTTCTCCTTAAGTTAATGAATTGGATGGGAAAGCGCATACAACAATTCAAAACATTCTCCAAAAGTCCTTTACGTGAAAAGCACAATAAAGATACAATCAAAGATCAGTAAGCAACATGAAAACTATAAGTGTTGACGAGGCATTCGTTACTATGATGAGCATGAAACTAGTGCCAAGAATTCATTTAACGCGATCGTTTATAAGCGACCTCCACTACTTGTGAATATAAGTTTGTAACTATTAGGTGAAACTCCCTTATATTCTAGCATCATATTCATGCATGAAAACTAAGAGTGCACTCTCAATAAACATACACGAATAAGTTATCAATCAAGTAGTTAAACAAATTGAATCCACAACTCATGAAATTCCAACTGAAGGTAATCAATTTATATTGCAAGCATATACATGGTTTTGAATCACCCCCTAGCTAACTAGGGGTTTAGCCTCTCATGTTCACAGAAAGAGAAACAAAATTGAAATTAAACATAGAGAACAAAAAATTGATTACACCTAGAACGCCCAACGATTCCACTTTGAATTTCTGCACATTCAAGCTCCTCTTTCTTCTTCTCCTTGCTGCGGCACAGAGGTCTTAGGGTGATTTTGGTTTAGGAAGGGATTTAGGATGGTGAAGGGTTGCGGCATAGAGGTGGAAGGTGGCTGCAATGGTGTGTAAGTGTATGGAGGTGTAGAATGGTGGCTGGAATGGATGGAAGGTTGCGGATTGAAGGTGGAAGAATGATGGTGGATGCGGCAATGTATGGAATGATGAAAAAATGATCATCGGGTGCGGCTTAAGTCCAAGTATTAAAAGGGTTTTCAGAAATTAAAACCCTAACTTATTTTGGTTAACTAAAATTAAGTCAAAGGCTTCTAGAATTAGGAAATCAAATCAGAAACTAAAAGGAAATTGGCTAAAATATGCGGCTAGGGTTTTATTTGAAAGGGGAATGTGTTTAAGTGCAGAAAATAGGAAATAAGGACCCCCTTTGCACGGCAAGGGAAAAGGAAAGGTTAAGAGGTGCGGCTTAATGCTTTAGGAAAGGTGAAGTGTCCTAAAACTGAAGGGAAAAGGGGTCCCTTGAAGGGCAAGGGATGGGGAGAAAGGGAAAGGTGCGGCAAAGGTCCCTAAGGGGTCTAGGGCCTTTGTTTTGTGTCCTAAAGTGCATACGAGGCCTTCAAAGTGGCTGGAAAATAAGGACTTTTAAGATTAGGAAAGGTTACCAAAATGGGAAACCTTGGCTTAACTTTCCTACTTCAAGTAAGAATCCTTGTTCTTCTAGGAATCCTCATGTGAGTAGGAATCCATCTTCAATTAGGAATTCATATTTCTTCAAGTCTTCAACTCATTCATTCCTCTTTTGCTCCAAAAGACTCCAATTTGCATCTTCTTGCACACTTTGGCTTTATAATCTGAAAACACACAAAAGTGACTTTAAACACTAAAATAACTAAGGAAACACAACATAAATGTACGAGAACAAGCCAATTAAGTCGCATAAATATGCTCCTATCACTAGACGAGAATTCAAAGCCATGAACACATATGTGATATGAATTGATTTCATCCAATTATTGTTTCGTAAAACATGAATGTGATTTGCTTAACTGCTTGATTGATAACTTATTCTTGTATGTTGATTAAGGAGGCCTGCTTAGTTTGCATGCATGAATTTGATGCTAAAATATAAAGGATTTTCACCTAATCGTTATGAACTTATATTTGCGAGTAGTGGAGGTCGCTAGTCACGATCGTGTTAAGTAAATTCCTGGCAAGAGTATCATGCTTTTCATAGTTACGAATGCCATGTCAATGCTTATGATTTCCATAGAACTTAATGATATTTGATATGTATCTCTATCATGTTGTTCATATAAGGAACTTGATAAGAATAATTTGATTGCGTCGTTGAGTCCAATTCAATGAAATTAGGGAAATCTGATGGTTAATTTGTGCAGTTCACGATTAACTTGGGGCATTGTCATTCATGGTTTATTGGAACAATAATTGGAAATCGATTTGTATACATATATGTCATGTGTGGAGAAAAACCCTCTACTAGCCATTCACCCATTAAAACACCAAATTTCGTCCAAAGTTGTTTAGACTCTTTAAATATGTTTGCCTTTACTTTAAATTCATCAAAACCAATACCCCTTTTAAGTTGAAATTCGTCCAAAATTACCTTTAGTTTATGTTTTGAGTCAATTTGCTTATTTTGTGCTGTTTTGAGTCATTCTAGTCTAGTTTTCTATTTTTTAGTCTAGTTTAGTGTTTTAGAGTTTAAATTTGTGTCGATTAGCATCCATTCTAATCCCCGGCCTAGAATGATTCCTACTTATTCATACTATAACTACATAAAAAAGGTTTAAATTTATGTCACTAGCTGGCAGGATCAAAGCCTTATGCATTTTAGCAAGCAATGAGGACCTCATCGAGTAGGCAGGACGCTTCGTAAAAGAGTCTGAGTGAACGACAACTTTCCCAACACTGTTAACAAATTTGGTGCATGCATCAACATCCTCAAGCAGGTCAGTCTTCAGCAGTACACAAACTTGGGGAAACTCCCCAACCACAGACTCAGTGGATCTCTCACAACTTCCTGTGCGAGCAGACTTCCCTTTCTCAGCAGACGAATCAGTTGCAACGAAATGAGGAATAGGCCCAGGCACCACCTTAGCAGCATAATCCACATTCTCGCTCTTTATAGAGGCGAGCCTCTCAGAAGCCGAACCGAACTTAGCTCTCGACGCAAGCTTCGACAAAAGCCCAAACATTATGGAGCACCACCGAACCTTTTTGCTGGCCACCTTTAGAGCAGCGAGTTTCACAAGCTCAGACTTAACGATCTTTTTCGTCCCCTTGGGAGAAGTCAGATCGATGACAAGCTTCTCAGTAGCAGACAAACCCCTGAAAGAAGTCATTGGCTTATCCTCAGCCGAAGGCTCATAAACAGGTAAGGACTTTTCTTTCCACCTTCATCAGTAGCAGCGATCTGACGAACAAACACCTCATCTTTTATCCGTTTTATCTATTCCTTCAAAGGCAGCGATCTTTCTCCTGACAAAGAGAACTAAGCAGCCAGCGCTACTCACGGTACTTAGCAGGAATGCCCAAGGTAATGTGCACTTTCTTTATATCCGCCGAAGTTCTTGGAGTTGACCCAAACTCCGAATCTACACAAAGTAAGAAGGACGATCAATAAACTGAAGTCATAGAGCGGCTCAACAAAAATTCAAGCAGACCAGGAATGAAGTAACTCACTTACCACTGATAAAGACAGTCGGAACACGAAGCTCAATAAGGAGTTAGACTTCCACTCTCCATTTACCTCCAAAGTATCTCTCGCCCACTCATGATCACCTTTGCAGGAAACATCAAGTAGCCTATGGCGAGATCTCAGCTGCCCCACGCTTCTTTGTGGCTGATTTCAAAGAAGTACCAAAACTCATTTATGGTTAAGCCAAGATCAAATAACCTGCTCAAGTTTGAGAACCCTACCATCGCACAAACTGCATTAGGGGAGCACTGAGCAGGCGCGTATTTCATGGAACAGATCACCTCCTGGAAAATACGCAAAATGGGAAAAGTAAATCCCAGCATGAAGTAATACAGATGGAATTTGATAGCCCTCTTCCTAGCAGTGGCACCCTCGCCGCATGGTTCATGACCGCTATCATCCTTTACTCGCTTGATGCGAATCTCGGACAGAATCGTATGCTTGTACGTCTCAAGAAAATCCCAAAACAGCTCATCGAAATTGATCTTGACATGTGCAGCCTTGAAATAGCCTACCTTGCCAGAAAAAACCACATTAACGGGACAAAGGTGGAGGATACTCGTCACTTTTGCGATTGAAAAAAGACATCTCAGAGTCCTTACAAAAAGTACGAAGAAAAAAATATTTAGAAGGCTGCTCGCGAGAAGACAAAAAAAAAAAAAGTAAATGACCTCAGAGCCCAGCACCAGGCCGCACAACCTAACCCTCTCTCTTACGTAGCACGGCCCAACATGGGGGGAAGCTCGCGTCTTTTCTCCCCTCTCCTTCACGGGCCTAGCGCACCACAAAGGGCCCAAGGCCTCTAGGCCTAACATACCAGTAAGAGAGACCTGGCCTATGCTGGTCTCTCTCTCCCTTACGCTCACCAAAGCAGACCCGAGCCTGTTCATCCATGCTTAGCCCGTGCCAAGCTTAACCAGATGGGCCAAAGCCTCACGGCTCGTCCAGCCCAGCGCCCTAATGCACTGGCCACCTAGGCCCTAACCGAGCCGATCACCTGGCCCACGCCAGCCGATCCCCATGTCGCGCCACCAGCAGCCTCGTGGCACCTTTGCCACGTGTTTCACACATCCTCAGCCCCCGCCGAGCCAATTTTTCAAGTCCCCAGACTCCCAAAAAGTCAAGAAAAAGGAAATTCAAATTTTTCTTACCTTGGTGTGGCACGAAGAAGAAGTACAACAACAAGAAACAACTCTTTACAAGGGCAAGAGAAAAAGAAAGCTAGGGGAAAGGGAAAAAAATTTCCTATGGCTTCTCTCTTTTCCTTTTTGGAATGATGATTGTTCTCCAAATTTATTTAATCCCCTGTTTAAGGAAAAATTAAATAGGTATTGGGGGCAATTGGTTTCCTTTTCCTAGAAGAAGTTTATCTCCAAATCAAGAAATGAGATCAAGTTCAAATTGGGAAATAACCCTACAGGCTCATGCAACTTGGGATTTCTACACCTACTACCCTTTTTCTATGTGCAGCCCAGCATGTGTGTGGCCATTTGTGGAGCCTAAAATAATCCCAAAAATTCTAGAGGGGACACGTGGACTTTTGCTAAAAAAAAAACAAGATTGCCCTCAATAAATGGGCAGGCTTCTTAGATACTCCCACGTGCAGCTCACACCCCTCAAGGTCCAACAGCTTTATACAACTACCCACAGCTCAACTGCCCTTGGCAAGGAAAAGTCAAAGCATTAAAGATAAGATTTAATTACCCAAATCCTATCTTTAATACATTCCCAATTGAAGATTGACTCCATTCAAGTAAGTAATCCCTATTTAATTCAATAGGGGATAATTACTTCATTATCTCAAGATATTATTTCCTATTTAATATCTTGAGAATATTGATCCATAAACCTTGGCCAATAGGATACCGCCATGTGTAGGGTAAAACCCTAACACTATGGCCGGCCCTCTCCCCTATATATACCCCATATTCTACCAAATTTCGGAGGCTTTTGCTACCCTAAAAAAGCCCTAAACACATTACTCTCCTTAGAGAAACTAACTTAGGCATCGAAGATCCATCAGCCTAACCTCCTCCCACCCCCCCCCCACCTCGTGGGCGCATGAGGCTTAGGTCTTTGATCAAAAGTGTTGATTGTTTTGCAGGTGCATTTTCTTCAAGACTAAAGATGGCGAAAATTTGCATCAACACAATACTTGAGGATTCATCAATGTGAAAATTCTAAAAGATCCATCAATTTAAAAAGAAAAATACTAGATACAAAGATGATGGGCAAAATGTGCCAAAAATTATGTTGTATGCCAAAATGTGCGCTTATTAGGTCTCCTCAATAAATTATTTGCCCTGAATGCGTTTTTGCTCACAGTGCTAAGACAAGGCTTGAGAGAAAAGGCACATGCTAGCGTTTCATTGTTTGATGCTGCCAACAGACAGAGTGATTAAGTGTTAGTGTGCGTGTGTTTTGTGCATTTCATGAATTTCTAGACCAAAAAATTATGCTATGAGTGGGATTGGTTCAGTCTGGGTTTTAAACCTCAAGTGCTTAATTAATTTTTTAGTCCTTACATTATAAAAGAACTATCATTTACTTTTCCCCTCTTTCCATGAAATGATTTTTTTTTCTCTATTCTTCCTTTTATTAAATTGTAGGAAGAGCGATAATTTCTATAATTAAATACTGTCGCCGGCGCCAATTGTCGCCGGCCATTATATAGAAGTCAAAACAAAGCCATAATCTCTTATTATATATGGCCGTGCTTAGTCTAAATTAAAACTCAACTGAAACTCTCCAATTAGCAGCATTCTATCCAAAACCTAGCCATGAACTGTCTCATATCTTTGCTTCAATGCCTTGTACTAATTATTTCTCTCTTTATCACAATCTCAGTTTCTGCTACACCTTTAAACATCCCGTTGCTAAGTCCGAATGCTGGAACATTTGTACAAGGAAATTATTTTGCACACGACCACCCAAAACCTTTGTCTGCATTTGATCCAGCTACAGAATTTGAAACATTTTATTACAACCAAACACTTGACCATTTCAACTTCAGGCCTGATAGCTTCAATACTTTTCAGCAAAGATATTTGATCAATTTCAAGCATTGGGGAGGCTCCAATATCAGCGCGCCAATATTTGCTTACCTTGGTGAAGAAGAAGCCATTGATGCTGATCTATCTATTATTGGCTTTCTTAGTGAAAACGCCAATCAGTTTCAAGCTCTCCAGATATTTATCGAGGTACGTAAGAAAGAGTTCCATGCATATCGCCATTTTGAGTTGTTTGTATTTTTAGAAATGTTCTCTTGCCAGACTTATTCACATCTACTTGATTATCAACTTAAAAAGTGCTTATCGCAAATATGGGGTAGGCCAATTTGTCATGGCAGTACGTTCACTTATTACTGGGTTCAACCATTTCAATAGATTAGAGTAGTTTAAGATATCATACTGTCAACATAAAAATATAAAATGTTTATCAGGTGAATTCTTACCTTTTTTATTGTTACTTTGAACTTTTATTTTTCTCTTTATAGCACCGTTACTATGGGCAATCAGTCCCATTTGGATCAAGGGAAGAGGCATTTAAAAATGCAAGCACTATTGGGTACTTCAACTCAGCTCAAGCAATGGCAGATTATGCAGAGATCCTCATACATGTAAAGAAGCAACTCCGCGCTGAACATTCTCCGGTGATTGTTATCGGTGCATCATATGGTGGAAGTGAGTGATTCCATTTTGTGAATGTTACGATTAATTAATTAATGTATAAGTAAATTTTTTTGTTAATGTTTTAATTTTCCCTTTCTTACACTTGATGCAGTGCTTGCTTCTTGGTTTCGGCTAAAATATCCCCATGTCGCTCTAGGAGCTCTAGCCTCATCAGCTCCAATTCTGTACTTTGATAACATTATTCCACCAGAAAAAGGATATTACTCAATTGTTACCAAAGATTTTCAAGTAATATATCTCTTTTTCTTTGTATATTTTGTTTGCGAACATATGACTTTGGTTTTATCGAAGAAATTCCTATTCAACCCAACCCTCCTATACTAGGCTTCTGCTACAAAACATTTTAAATCGTATATTCAAATTAGTAGTTAATGTATTTGTCTTAGTAAACAAACGATTAATTGTGATTTATGGGCATGCATGTGCAGGAAGCCAGTGAAACTTGCTACCAAACCATAAAAAAGTCGTGGTCCGAAATTGATGATATTGCTTCCAAGCCTGAAGGCCTCTCATTTCTTAGCAACAAATTCCACACTTGCAGGTAGGTGCTTAAAGATTGTTAGCTATATAATTTTGAGGGTTATAGGTAATATTAATTCAAGGAAATTGTTATTAGTATTTTAAAAAATTCATTCAGTTTTCTTTCAAAGTATATTTATTATACCAGGGAATGTATAGTGACTTTTTCCTTGACATTTTCATGGGGATGAGATGGTCAAATTAGTTAATTCTCCAATACTTCTGTCATTACTCATTTGTTTTTTCTTTTTTATAATTTTGCATGGTGATCTATACAATGTCCATAATATTGAAATAATTCCACTCTTATTCTTTTGTTTTCTTGTCACATCATGGGTAGATATGATGGTTTCATCGAAAATGTTTAAATTTAATCATTCATTTAAACAGTGTATAAAGTCTAATGATTAATTTGTCCTTACGTACTTGTTTCTTTGTCATTTACATGCTAGAATTTTCATAATAATAAGAAATAATTTTAACAATTTTGTCATTAATCTTTTGTTTTTCTTATCATTTACGTGAATTGAAAGTTTACATAAACAAGAAACATTGCTGATAATTTAGATAATTAGGTTACTCATTTCCCTGTTTGTTTAATTTCTTGTTTTTTAGTCCGTTGACCACGTCGTCTGAGCTGAAGAACTACTTGGATGGTTTGTATTGTGGGGCAGCTCAATACAATAGTCCACCAAGTTATCCAGTTACTGTTTTCTGTGGCGGCATTGATGGATTGTCTTCTGGAAATGATACTCTAAGCAAAATATTTGCAGGTGTTGTTGCATATAGTGGAAATAGCTCATGCTATGTTAATGAACCCAGAAACCTATCTGAAACAGATGTAGGGTGGAGTTGGCAGGTGATTAAGTATATCCTCTCACTTTATCTCAATTGATTAATTATGACCTACTTAAAATTTATTAACAATGATTTCAATGACAAAACCAACTTATAGTTCAGTAAGTTCGACTGTACCAATTTTCATATTAATGATCAAATTCAAAGTTTCACTCCGTCCTGATTTAAAACATTATTTATTAATATAGCATGTATACATTGTTTGTCAGATAACGTGATACTCAATTGTAGTTGTCGTCTCCATAATATTTTTGTCTAAAATAAATAGATAAACATTTATGGTTTTTGGTCCAGATAAGTTAATGTTCTAGATATGCTGATTATGCCAAAGGTTAATTACTTAATAAAAATCTTGCTTCGAAGTGATCATAAACATTGACATGCACACATGCTAGGTTATTGCTTAACTCGGTTTACTCGTCCATATATGGTTGTCATTCAAAGAGGATCCCTAGAAGAAACTCGACTTCGGGGAATATTGCTTTTTTCTTTGTTAAATGTTGCTTCACATATATTGTTGCAACTTCTATAAGCAAGTTTATATATATATATATATATATATATATATATATATATAGATATAGATATAGATATATTATAACAACTTGTACAGATACAAACTATAATTCAATGAGTACGTATGAACATCATTATTCATAGTTAATAAGCATTATTAGTACCCTAGTGCAAGTATTTCAAGTTCTTTAATTCCCATATCATGATTGATAGCAATATTCTACATTGTTTATACACATAATATTTTGCATTCAACTTGGCTAAATCTATGTAATTCTGAAATGACTAAATCAACTTGGGTAAGTCTAATTCTACAAAAATGCACATAATATTATTACGAATAACATTTGTTCTCTTTGTATTATTGATTCAGATTTTAATATAAATGAGTCACATACAATAATATGACTCAACATTTTATTAGAAAGCGCATCAATGTGATCAGTTTTGTTTTTTGATTTCTGCATTGTTGTTTCAAGAGATCATAAAACTGCCACTAATCATATATGCGATGATGGACGGATATACTTAATGTGTACTGTACCACGCAGACATGTAGTGACATGGTGATTCCCATAAGCGTCAGCAACGATTCCATGTTCCCACCTTACCAGTTCGATCTACAAGAATACATTGAAAACTGCAAAGCAATCTATGGTGTCCCTCCTCGTCCTAATTGGGTCACTGCTTACTTTGGAGGCCATGTATGTTTTTCATCTAATAATAACAACTTTTCAAACCATTCCTTTTAATTTCTTCATATATAATGCTTCAATATATATATATATATGGAATTGTTATTGGCACTCAAAAAATCTCATTTTGCACTTCAAACTTTCTATAATTAGAAAGAAAAATACACTTGTAAGGAATGTAGAATAAAATTTTTGAAGTATTATATATATATAGTTATTGCCTATGCCGACAAAAATTCTGCTAAACAGGATATAAAACTGGCACTTTACAGTTTCGCTAGCAATATTATTTTCTCCAATGGGCTACGAGACCCGTACAGTGGTGGCGGGTAAGCACATGAAAATTCCTAAACCGTTCGATTTTTAAATTAACAACGGATAGCAAGTATGGTAAGTTAACTACTTGATTTTATTAACTCTAATCGCAGGGTTTTGGAGAACATATCAGACACTGTCGTTGCAGTCCATGCAAAGAATGGTAAATCCCGAAACACTATTTCCACTAGAAGGGTTAAAGCCAAAAACAAAAAACAAAATAAAAAAAATAAAAGAGACATCAATAGTTCTTTATATTAACACAAAATTAACATTTATTATACAGGATCTCATTGCTTAGATGTACTTCGATCAAACAACATTACTGATCCAGACTGGTTGGTGGAGCAACGAAAAACTGAGGTGAAGATCATTGAAGGATGGCTGGCCGAGTATTATAGCAAGCTTCGGGCATTCAAACAGTAATTAGACATCAAACAATTAATTAAGATAGTAGAAAAAGTTGATTATAAGGGCAAATATCCTTAGGCCAATTATCTCTTCTTTTTTAACAAAAGGTATTATCTACACTAAGATGGAGGAGAGGTGAACTTAACCTTACAATGGGCTAATAATAATATGATTCATATTTGTATTTCACGAGAATCAAACCTAAGACCTCTTACTTACAATTGAAGAGAAATATCACTAGACCATAGTACTAAGTGGGCAAGTATTCTTACGCCAAGTATCTGTTTTATTCCTTAAGAATTCGAGAAAGTCATCCACTAGAGGTGCAGTCATGTGCTGTATCCTCAAACTTTATCTCAAGTATCAGTTTTATCGCGAATGTTTCTATTGTTTTTATCCAATGTGGTTCTTCTAAAGATTACAGGTATAAAAGACATACACGCTCAAGCAAATAAGGAATATTCAATAATCTGTGTAATTTGTGATCAGTAATATGCTTCTTCAATTCAATCCAGCTACACCCAGGCTCCTTACCTGCTCAACATCTTCCCTCATGCCCAAGGAAGTATATATGCTTGACAACAACACATAAGCTGATGATTCTTGTGAGCCCAACTCCGTTAACCTCTCTCCAACATAGGCTCCCAATTCGTAATTACGATAGTTCCGAAAGCACTTAATAGAATACGCCATAAACCCATACAATGATCAATAGTTGTTGACTCTATAAACTCTTTGGCTTCATCTAAGCACGGCTCAATACATCAACCATGCAAGCATAATGTTCCACCCTTGGGGCTATGCCAAATTTATTAGACATCATCTTAAAATATATCCCAGCCTCTCTCGACGGATCCCATATGGCTGCAAGCAGGGACAACATTCACAAATGTAACATAGTCCGGTTTTGCGTCCTCCAACCGCATCTCCTCAAAGAGTTGTAGAGCCTCGATGCCCTTCCCATTTTTTGAAAACCTGATACCATTGCATTCCAAGTTACTGTATCCCTCATTGGCATTCTCCTAAACACCAAATTGCCGTCTTCCAAATTCCCATGCTGAGCATTTCCAATTGATGCTACAAGATTGAACCCATATTTGATGGTACGGGCATGGATTTGCTTTCTTTGTTCGAAAGCACTTAGACTTAACATGTTTTGACGACTAACCATAGTTCATTGGGCATGCTTCCCTTCCTTTTTTTTTAAGAAAAACTAATGAAAAGGGCTTGAAAACTTTGAGTTTTAATGATAAAGAAAAAATAAAGGGTAAAATGAATAGTACCAAGATTGACTTTTTAGTGTAAAAATGTGGTTTTTAGTTAAAGTGAATAGTATCATAGGCTTTTCGTTAAAACTCTTTTTTTTTTAATGTTTAATTTTTTTCTTTAATATTTTCTTTTTCTATATAATTATAAAAACTTTCTTTATTATTTGTGATTTCTTTCTATCAAAGAATCATATGAATGGTTGATTTCTACGTAATACACTTTACTTTTGATTTGATCAAAAGAGTTTTACCAATTCCATCAAAATTAACTTTTTAAATTTTAAATTTTATCAATTTTATTCATAAAAAGTTTGAAAAAAAAAAAAAAAAGTTCTCTGTACTGCTCAATGGACCATGACTTCTTTACTTTATAAGGCTTAAGAGGGCTTTGTCAAGGTTTGAAACCCTAGACTCTTCATTATTTCGGGAGAAGCACTTAGTAGAGGTTCATCTTCTCTCTTCCAAAAAGAATTTTTGGGATTCAACAATTTTGGCAGATCATCTATCTTCATCACTCATTTGTTATATCATATGCAAATGATACTATAATAAAGCAACTAGTAGGAAGTGTTAGTATAATGTCTCAACCATGGGTAGACAGGGAACTACTTTAGCAGTCCACTACGCATCAAGAAGAGGAAAAAATAGGGGATAGATCCCGCCCAGATCAAGAGCGGGATCTTTTAGAAACAAAATTGGGAGGGGAGTGTGTGTACTATGTGTGTTTATAAATTCATCGGAAACCATTTTTCCGAATCGGAGTTTTTCTCTTTGCTTGTGATGAAACATCATAAACACAATAAAATGTAAATCGCATCACCTGTTACAACATAAGCTATCAAAATTATGCTCATTGGGCCCCTAGATTTAACATATTTGCTCTAGGTAACGCCACGGGATGGCACGAGAAAAAGAGAGAATAGGCATGTCATTGTTGGAGGCTGCCAATAGACAGTGATTGTGTTAGAGTGTGCAAGTGTTGCACGTAAAACTAACTTCTTAACAAATTGATTGTGCATAGAATGAGACACTGATTCAGTTAAGTTCATGCAATGTACTTCTCCATGTGTTATCCAAGAGAATTTATGGTGTACAGAGAACATTGCCACGTGGGGGTCGAGTCTGTGAAAGATTGAATTTAAATGGAAATTCATTGAGATTCAATTTAGGTATTTTGGTTCCAGTTCCTAATCAACCTAACTATTCAAATAAAACCGTATTTGTTTAAATAGTTTGATCGAGGTCCCTAACATCATTTAAGAGATTTAACTCCTGCATTTATGCATTTAATATCCCACAAATTATGAAATTTAAACAAAATCAAATAATATTTTTACAATATAACAATTACTTAAAAATCAATAATAGAGTAATATTGTTCGTCACATAGTTGTAGATAAAAAAATGTACCCATGTAATTATTAATGTATTTTAAGAAATAAGTATGATATATTTTAAAATATAAAATAGATACATATAATTAGCATGGGTACCTTCACAAAAAAAAAAAATATATATATATATATATATGGGTACCAATTGAATTAAAATTATCGGTACATATTAAAATTCAAAATTATGGGTACAAAATTAAAACTAAAAAGAATATTGGAACAAATTACAAATAGAAATATATGAAAAAAAAATACTAAAAAGATATATTTGGAAATGATAAATAAGTTTTTCGTTTTCTAAATTTACAAATGATAACTTGTAAAGAATTTAATATTCTAATAATGACATGGAGAAAAGTTAAGGGACCTTAATCAAAAACGAAAAAAGAATAAGGTTTCAATTAATGAGAATAAAAACAAGGGATACTACCTAATTTATCCTTGAATTTAAGTAAGATTTTCAATAAGCCACTCAGTACTACGGTCTGGTGGTATTCTCCCAGAAATTCAGTTTACTACCCTCATGTTTCATGGTTTTCAACATTTAGTACATCAAGTTTTTTTTGTCCCAGAGTCATACCTAAAGTGTAAATTTTGGGAGAATCTCATACATCCATTAGTCAAACTGTTAAGTGTCCCGTTAAGTGATGACGTGGCGCCCATGTGAACAATGACTGGGTGCCACGTGTCATTAAGGGGTCCACGTGGATTTTTTTTTGCTTTCTTTCTCTCTTTCTTCTATTCAGAGGAAGGGTTCAGTTAAAAAAAAAAAAATGCAAAATTCAAAATTCAGAGAAGGGGGATAGTTAAAAGTGAAAAAGTGAAAAGTGAAAACCACTTTTCACTTCCCCAGAAATCGCGATCCCCTATCTCCGTCTGAAACCTTATCAACGCGTCGTCACTCCACTTCGCCGTAGCTCGACCTCGCACGCCATCGTACGTTGCACACATCTTTGCACATCAAAGAAGGGGCACCGTTTCTGGGCAAGGTTGTCTTAAAGCCATCGCTGGCAATGGGATGGGAAAAAAAGAGGATTGAAGTAGCTGAAACACCGGTTTATTGTAAACAACCTACCTTTTTCGAAGCGTAGATAATATGAGTTTAGGTTTTTCGATTTTTCAATTTTGAATTTTAGGGATTAGGGATTTGTGAGTTCCAACCCCATTTTTTTCATTATGGTTTCTAGAATTGTGTTTTGTAGTGGGTTTTCTGCATTGTTAATTATTTTCAATGTGCATGTGGTTTTGTCTTCATTCGTGGTCTCAGTTGCAGTCTTTAAAAAACCCTGTATTCATGGCCCCCAAGTCCCTATGTTTTTGTTTTCACCTTTTTTCCTCATGGTCCTACTAGTATTTTGGGTTAACTTTTTGGGTTTTAAAACCTTTTTCCTTGACTTTGCAGGCATGCCTGAATTATTTAGCCTTAAAATTAACCATGGTTGGAAGTGGTTTGAAAATGCATATACGGAAGGGTTCGAGGCTTGGTTTGATTACGTAAACAAAGACTTCATGTCTTTTTTCGAGATCGATGAAATGGTTAAGGAGCTAGGATATGATGGGTTTATATTGTATCACTATAAGATTCCTGGGATGTCTTATAGGGAGGAATTAAGGCTTATTGAACGGGACCAAGATGTGGGTCAAATGTGTAAGTATGTTCCAGAGACTAAGGAAATAGAAATCTACCTAGAACATCTAAGTTCGAAGCAAGCTGCCTTGAAACATAAGCTTTTGATGAATCTAGATGAGAGTGGCATATTAAAAAAAGGTGTCATTATAGACGATATTGAGGAATCGAGGGTGGCGATTTCGATTACAATGGGAAGTGGATCAAAACTGAAGAAGGGTAAAGCAAAAGGGGGTGCTGATCACTTAGAAAAACGGCTATGTCTTTTGAATGACATAGCCTACAATGGTGATGATGAACATGAGGCTAAAGATGGTCTTCTCAATGCTGATAATGAAGGTGATGAAGATGATGAAGGTGATGAAACTGAATAAGGTCACAAAACTGAAGAAGTTAATGAAGGGGCCGAAGTAGAAGCTAATGAAGGTAAAATTTTTGAAACATTTATTTTTGCAATTTTAATTTCAGTATTCAATTATTTTTGCAAAGTTTAGGTTTTTAACAAATATGCATTTTTGTGGCAGTAAATGCAGAGGATGATAGTACAGAAAGTGAGTTTGTGGATAGTGACTATAGTTTGGAAGATGATGATCGTTGTGCAGTAGATGATACAGTTGCAGAAAGTGTCATTAGAGATGCTGAATGGGGTGAAGGGGTTGGGAACCAACATCCAGAAGATATTATTGATGCAAGGGATGTAGAAGACATTCCCCTGGATGATGAGAGACAAGATTCAAATGGCCTGCATAGTGTGGACGATTCAGGTTCAGAATGTGATGAGAAGATCATTTACCCTGAGTTCAATGAAGGAACCGATAGGGATGATCCAAAGTTTGAAAAGGGATTGAAGTTCAGAGATGCATCACAGTTAAGAGATGCAATGTGGTCTCACTCCATTAAGTATGGTGCACCTTCTATTAAGCTAAAAAGGAATGAGAAATGAAAGATTAGTGCAAGGTGTGAGAAAAATTGTCCATGGAGATTGTATGCTTCTAGGATGTACAATGAAGATTCAATGCAAGTGAAAACCTATGTTGGGAAACATGTATGTCCGAGGATTTGGAGGGAAAATCCTAACTACAGAGTGGCATGGCTTGTGAAAAGGTATATGGACAAGTTCAGACTTAGCCTAAGCATGCCCATCACTACATTTATGGAGACAGTGAAAGAGGAAAGAATGGTTGAGATCCACCTCAAGACAGCCTACAGAGTGATAGCACAGTGTTTAAGAATCCTTGAGGGGAGTAACATGGATCAGTACACAAAGTTGTGGGGTACTATGATGAGCTTAGGAGAACAAACCCGGGTAGTACATTTCAAATGAATGTGCTGCCCTATGATGATGTTCATGTGATATTTCAGAGGATTTATATTTGTTTAGGGGCTTGCAAAAATGGATTTAAGAATGGATGTAGGCAGTTTGTAGGGTTGGATGGTTTTCACTTGAAGAGAGTGTTCAGGGGCCAATTACTGTCTGCAGTGAGAATGGATGCAAATAACCAAACTTGGGTTATTGCATATGCCATAGTAGAGCTCGAGATCAAGGACAGTTGGGTTTGGTTTCTGGAACTGCTAGCTGCTGATTTGGAAATTGTGAACCAGCGTGCTTGGACTTTCATTTTTGACAAACAAAAGGGTTTAATACCAGCTTTTGAGAAGGTACTACCTAATTGTAATCATCGATTTTGTGTTAGGCACTTATACACCAACTACAAGGCAAATGGGTTTAAGGTGAAAGAATTAAAGGATGCCTTGTGGAATGCTGCCAAGGCAACAACCATCGCTAATTTTAAAGAGAGTATGGCTAAGGTGAATATGTTGAATGTCAAAGCTTATAAATGGTTGTTAAAGAGACCAGCCTTCCATTGGAGTAGATCACACTTTGAGACACACACTTAGTGTGACATTCTCTTAAACAACCTCTGTGAGAGCTTCAATTCTTTTATCCTAAGGTATAGGGACAAGCCTATTATTACCATGCTGGAAACTATAAAAGTTTTATTGATGAAGAGGATATGGTTAAGAAGAGATGTAATGAGGAAGGATAAAGCAGATATCTGCCCAAAAATCTAGAAAAAGTTGGAGGAGTACAAACTGAAAAGCTCACACACTATAGCTACATGATCTGGAGGAGAAAATTTTGAAGTGCATGAAGGCAGAGGTAATATATTTGTGGTGGATTTGAATGGGTGCACTTGCTCATGCAGAATATGGGATTTGACAGGCTTTCCTTGCATATATGGTTGCTCGGCCATCTATTATGCAAAGAGACAGCCTGAGTAATTTGTTTCTTCTTAGTACAAGAAGGAGAAGTACTTTGAAGCTTACGAAAACTTGATTCAACCAATCCAAGGCATGAAATTTTGGGAGCCATCTGAAAACAAATTCATTCTTCCTCCAACTTTTAAAAGACAGCCTGTGAGACCAAAAAATATGAGACATAAGGAGGGTGATGAAAATGAATTCAAGTTAAGTAAGAGAGGGCAAAAGAGTGTGAAATGTAGTGTTTGCAAGGCCTCAAGACACAACAAGGCCAGATGCCCAACCACTCATCCTCCTTCAGCTGCTAGAAAAGGAAGAAAAAGCAAGAAAAATGAGGTATAATTTTGATATTTTTTGTTGATTTTTCATTTCTTGAGTGAATTTGTTATTTGTGAGGTGTAGTATATATCGATGCTAATGCTATATTGGTTCATTACTTAGGCCTCAACAGCTAAGGCATCGCAACCCTCTCAGTCATCACAGCCATGCACTCAAGAAGCTCCACAACCTTCATCTCAGCCAACTCAAGCCTCTTAAACCACTTCAAAGTCTACGGCAAGAGGTCAGAAAAAAGAGGAGGAATGTTTCAAGATGCTGCTTTAATGTTTTAGGTTGTTTAAGGGTTCATTTTGTTATAGTTGAATATGCCCTTAGTTTTTTTGGAAACAACTTTCCGATAGATGTTTAGTGTTTTGGACAGATCTTTGGTGTTTTTGGTACTCTTATTTTGGTTTTTGGAAGAACACCTTGACCCCTTAGTTGTTAAAATTGTGGTCTTTTGATACTTTCATGTGAATTGGAGGGTGTATATTGAACTTTGTTGTGAATTGAAAGTTGTTGACAATTGAACTTTGTTATGAACCCTTGAAACTTTGTTGGTAGTTGGTAGTTTAAATGATGAATTTGCTGATTTAGAATTCAAAGTTTGTTTGGAATTGAATTTGCAGACTTGGAATACAAAGTTGTGGTTTTTTTCCTTATTTAATTTGATTTTTTTTTCCATAACCGAACCCCTCCTCTGAAGAGAAGAAAGGAAGAAGAAAAAGAAGAGAGAGAGAAAAAAAATCCACGTGAACCTCTCCTCTGAAGATAAGAAAGGAAGAAGAAAGGAAGAAGAAGAAGAAGAAGGAAAAAAATATATATATATCTACGTGACCTCTAAAGAGAAGAAAGAAAGAGAAAAATAAATAAAAATCCACGTAGACCCCCTTAATGACATGTGGTGCCCAGTCATTGTCCACATGGGTGCCACGTCATCACTTAACAGGAGACTTAACAGTTTGACTAACAGATGTATGAGACTGTCCCAAAATTTACACCTTAGGTATGACTCTAGGACAAAAAAAAATTGATGTACTAAATGTTGAAAACCACGAAACATGAAAGTAGTAAACTGATATTTATCCAATTATAAATAAAAATATATGAAAAAAAAATACTAAAAATATATA
The DNA here is from genome assembly GCF_963583255.1 of Pyrus communis. Classification (NCBI taxonomy): domain Eukaryota; kingdom Viridiplantae; phylum Streptophyta; class Magnoliopsida; order Rosales; family Rosaceae; genus Pyrus; species Pyrus communis. The sequence continues at coordinate 16,852,377 of NC_084810.1, read as the reverse complement.
TTTGGAAATGATTAATAAGTTTTTCATTTTCTAAATTTACAAATGATAACTTGTAAATAATTTAATATTCTAATAATGACATGGAGAAAAGTTAAGGGACCTTAATCAAAAATGAAAAAAGAATAAAGTTTCAATTAATGAGAATAAAAACAAGGGATACTACCTAATTTATCCTTGAATTTAAGTAGGATTTTCAATAAGTCATTCAGTACTACGGTCTGGTGGCATTCCTCTTCGCTTGCAAGTGAGAGGTCTTAGGTTCGAATCTCATAGATGGTGAATTCGAAACCAAATTAGGTTGCCTATTGTGTGGCTTAGTCAAACTCCATTCTCCCCTTTAGTGTAAAATATACCATTGTACTAAAAAAAAGTGAAGTTTTCAATAATGGTATTGAGGGGAGGCATAGTGTTATTACTTCACCCAAATTATAACACCTTCTTGGTTATAAGTGTTCAACTTCACATAAAAATTTCTCATGTTAACACATACATGAAAATTCAAATATAATCGTAAGAAAAATCAATATGCGACCTACTCACCCTTTTAATTTGACTTATTTATTAATTTGCCTCCTGAAATTGTCTTTTTGTTTTATTTTACCCTCTGAAATTGGATTTGTCTCATTTTACTCCTTGAAACTACCAAAATGGAGTCATTTCACCTTTTTTTTTTTTTTGTTAAATTAATTTCACCTTATTTTCGTCAATTCTGTCTCACGGACATTAAATGAATGGGCAGTCTGGACAATTCATACTATGCTGGTAGAGATGAGCCACTGTGATTGATGAGGTATGAAATTTTCATACTGCCATAAACCTCTACAACTGCCAGATCTCGGCCAATACTGACATAAATAAGGTGAAATTATTTGATTTTGACAGTTTCACAGGGTAAAGTTAGACAAATCAAGTTTCATGGAGTAAAGTGAGATTAAAGGGCCATTTCAGGGTCAAATAGAAAAATTAGCCTTTTTATTTTGTAGTTATTTGCAAACAAAAGTTTTTCTTTCAAATCCTTTCCTTCCTTAAAAATTTAAAATGACAATTGAAGTATTCCCCCCTCAACTCAATCTCTTCAGATTCCGCGCGCTGAGAAAACGTCATCTCCTCCCCGAAGCCACTACGCAGACGGCAGCTCTCGAAGCAGATACGGCCACATCACAATTCACAGGAAGCCACTTCAAATTCTGCTGCTGGTCTACATTTCCCAGTCTCACTCTCTTTGCAACTTTGTGAAACCTTGTTTTCCTTGCCATTTATGTCTGCTTTAATTTGCTGTTAAAACATATTTGTGGTGAAATTGAATTATTCATGGTTCGTAATTTGTGTGGATTTAGGGTTTTAACCTCGCCTATTCCGTGTATCGAAAATCAGAAATCTTTTGTGTGTGCAATTGCGATGGGGACGAAGGAATTGGACATGAAGAAAGCCCTTAAGTTGGCCATACGTTCTCTGCTCACTTCCTGTTTTAAGCAGGCCTCTTTTTCTCTTTACAATTTCATCTTCTTTACAATGATTATGCTGCGTTGCGTCTGCGATTTTCATTTTAATTCTGTGCTTCTTTTGAGTTTATGCATTTCTTCCTCGCGAATTCGTAATTTGTCTGGCTTCGTTTTGTATGATGAATTGAACACTTAAGGAATTCTGCCAAGCATTTCCGAATTTTACAATTGCCGAGCAAGAACGCCTTCATAGGCTTTTTATTCAGGTGCGTATGAATGTATATCTCGTTTTACAATGGAGTCAATGAGCCTACACATTTTGTTTATTTTCTCTGCAATTTATAGGCAATGATTTGTATATATTATTATCAACAAGATATTTTTCTCTTTTATTCTTGTTGTTTTGAGTTTAAAATAAGAACAATTGCTCGTTTATGTGTTCAGGTCATCGCTTCTTTGCACGGAAATTCAGATCAGGTCATCGCTGATCTGATCCATGACCAAAGTGACCACAAGCACCGTTTCTCTGTTTCGATAAACAGAAATTGTTTTGGGGAAAATATAATTTTTTTTGACAAGTTGCATCTTGTTAATTGATAGGACTTTTACCACCTGCACAAAAAGGGTTAAAAACACTTAAAATACTTAAGAAACAAGGTTATTGTAGTGTAGTTGGCTCAAGTAAGATCGTTCTTCACAGGGATTAATTTAAATAGATTAACGTGAAATCAATTCCCAACAAATTAATTAGACCAAAGTTTTGGAGAATGGTGACTTGATGACCTAAATTAAGACAAACGAATTTAATTAAAAAGGTTAACTAAAATCTGCAATTTTAAAGAAGGGAAAAGGAAACAATTTTTAGAATTCAAGTTGAGAAAGTACTAGGGTTTCACCGTCACCCTAACAATCTTATGTAGCTGTTCTAATTACTTATGAATTACACATGCATATTTTGAAGGTTAGGTTTTCCTAAAATATATCCTACTTGGAACCTCCAACATAGAACGTATATCTAACATGCAACCCATCCGTGGTGTCCAGATCGAATGTGAACATGCAAGACTCATTAAATTTTGTAAAAACCTTTTGAAAAACCATATAACCCTTAAGACGTGCGTCCATTCTAAGAAGTTACACATATTAACCACAAAAAGCCTTGGTCAATTTTAGGGACAGCCATCCGTCAAAATTGCATCAAATTACTTTTCTAAATATCCTAATAGTCGCAAATCACTAAGACAAATAGATAGTTTAAACCGGTGATTAACAATTCAAAACTTGCATGCATAAATTCATAGGCAAATTAAAAAGAGACTACATATTTTTGCTAAGGATCATGGCCTCATCCTAGCAAAAAGAGGATTAGTTACGCATATTCATAATAGAAATCACAAAGTCCTTATCGAAATAGAAAAAGAATGAAAACACCTTGAAAGTATAAGTCTTGAAATCTCTAAGCTTTGCCCCCAAAATCTTCTCTCCGAGAATTGCATAAAGAAGGATGAGTTCCTTCCAGAACCCTCTCCGGGTTTCAGGATCATCCCTCTATTTGAGGGTGCTTCTCACCTTCTTGTGTGAGTGATCCCAATTGTGATCATGCTTCCCTTTGCTACTATTGGTCCTAGCTACGGCTAGGATCGGTGGGTAGCTTTTTGTTTTTGTTTTTGTTTTTTTCTTTCTTCTCCCCTTCCATCTGTTGCTGGTTCTTCCAATTTTCCTCTATGGCTTTCCCAATTCTTCAACCCCGGTGGGTATCCCTTTTCATGGCCCTTCCTTGCTTCGTTTTTTAGCCATGTTTTCTACCGAGTTCGTGTGTAGAGTTCTGGAGTTGTATCAAGCTCGGGTGTCTCCCACACCACCACGTTCTCGTTGTTGTCTGCCGTTTGCGACGGTGTTGCTCGGGAATTTCCTGGAGCTTCTTTTTGATGGTTGGCTTCTCTCTCACCGACTGTCCCTTGTTGATGGCTGTGTGCACGTGGCGCCTGTGGAGGGAATGATTTGCGGCAGACGGAGGATCAGGTGGCTGGCTGATTCTCGGATCGGTGATGACAACCTCAGTGGATGGTTCTCGATTGTTCGTTTTTGTTTGGGCTTCACTGTTCTTGGGATCTTTTTCTGTGTTTTCTTTGTTTTTAGGCCCGTTCTTTGTTTGTTTCTAGGAATAAATTTGGCATTTGTTTGGCTTGTAAGTGTGTATTTGTTTTAATAAAAGTTTTTCGTTGGCGATCCTTTTGGGATCCCACATAAAAATAAATAAATAAATAAATAAATAATGAATTGCATAAAGAAGAAAACCCTAGGACCGGCAAAAAAGGCTTATTTATACTACTCTTTTTAAATCCTCCTAGTAAAAGGTCTAGGAAACCAAACAAATTGAAATAAATTAGGAAACATAATCCTAAATTAACTTTGAAATTCGCCCAAAATCCTTCACAGTCACGTTTTGGACCCATAACAGCTCCAAAATGGGACCCAAATAGCTGGATTCAAAGCTTGGACTATTTTGAACACTTCTTCAGAAAGCCACAAACCCATTTGAGATCATCTTGGGCTCTAAAAACTGCACTAAAGCCCAAATATGTCACTTTCCAACAACACGCACTGCTCCTTTATTTAATCGTCAGAAAATAACCGCTTGGTAGAAATTTCTGAAATTTTGATACGCCAAGAGACACACGAATGTCCTCCAATTTGAAACTCTCCAAAATTCGTCCGTTTGATCATGTTTTGCTCCAGAGGAAGTCGAGCAAAGTATCAAAATTTTACCAAAATAATTATCAAAATATACTAAGAATGAGGTAAAATATATAATATGAAATCGACTCATCATTAATGTTTCCACTGAATAGGTATATATTCCTGCTCGATAAATTTGGTAGAATAAGATGGCAAGGCACTGGATTGGCTACGGAAGAGGAATCGTCATCCCTTCTTTCATGCACGAAACTGCTTTTGGAAGAGAAATAAGGCGGTGGAAGCTCATCCCTTGACATATACATCTTCAGGTGATACGAGCTCATAATTCAAGGATGCTAGACTCGAGCAATTTAACTCATAATGCCACATTACCGTATTTTGTGTTTAGTTTTGAAATGTACATTTGGCATTCCAGTGCATTTGACTTCTTTAGCTGAACCCTTTTTGAAGGGTCGGGGGACGATTTAGTTCAACTTAGAAATCGAAGTTGGCAGTGATTTTGTCATAATAACTTCGTCATGTGTCGGGATTAAGGTTACGTGAAGAGTTTTCGTTGTAACAATAAAAATGAGAACGTGTTATGGTTCAGTTCTTTAGTTTGTAAAGCTTGAAATTTTCGATTTAACTCATGTAGTTTACTAAGGGGTTGCAACCTGAGCACCTCAAACATGGTCTTAGCATTGATTGATTTATATTTGAATACCAAATACTATTCTTATAAATACTTGCATAAGATGTTGCCAAAGACAAAGCCAACAGTTGAAAGGCCAAAGAGTGGAGACCAAGGACGGAGCCAATGAAGGCTCACTGGGGGCATATGCCTCCACTCAAATGATTCGTTTGTTAAGTCGCAGACTACAATTATAGAATACACACGCGTTATTTTTGAAGAAAATATATGTACCTAGTATTCAACATACTTTCGTATTGCTTATACTCCATATCAAATATTATATGAGCAGAAGTGCTTTTGTTCTGTCATTCAAACCGAAAAACCTCACTCTTGCGTAATTATGTATTAATATATTTCTTATCACTTTGTCACTTTCCACTGCTACACCGAAATTTTTGTAACATTGGAATTGTGATACATTATCATTTGAAATCATCCCTATTTTCATATTGGTTATAAGCCATACTATAATAAGGTTTTCTTAATTGATTTTCAGGTTGCCCCCACTAAAAGAAATTTCTAACTCCGTCCCTAGTGGAGACCCATGTTTTGGCACTCTAAAATATAGTTTTTGTACTGTGAAATCTTGGCTATATTTTTTCCCTCTCTAACCGTAAAAGATGAGAATAAAAAATAAAAACTAATGAAAAAGATTTGAAAATTTTGAGTTTTAACGATAATGACAAAATAAAGGGTAAAGTGAATGGTACCAAGATCGACCTTTTAGTGTAAAAATGTGATTTTTCATTAAAGTGAACAGTACCGGAAGCTTTTCGTTAAAATTCTCATAAAAAAATTAGAAGTCCATGTACGCTCCACAAAAATTTTGTCAAAGGGCTAAATGTAACCCGCTCAAGGGCTACAAGTAGCGAACCCGAGGAGTACTTGTAGCTAGTCCTACCTACTGAACCAGGATGCAGCCCTCTTAGCTATAGACGTACTTTGCACATATTTGGGCATTGGCTAGAGATAACCTAATATTTGTATTTACAAAGAAAACTACCGTTAGTACTCTCATTTTATCTTTATTCTCTCCAAAGTTTATAATCTTTAATTTATTTTGGTTATTTACTAATCTTAATTATGTTGGTAAATAAACATAAACGCGTTGCTTGACGGAAAGCTTCGTTCCAAAGTAAACAAACGACACTAGACCTGACCTTTTCATTTTGGTTTAGTGTGATTTTAGAAATCATATTTTTAATTATATTTTGTAGGTCACATATCGTGTCGATTGGTAATTGAATTTTCTATTTAAAAATTATAAAGTAATACAATCATCAATGGTCTTACCATAAAATTTACAAAATATTATCTAAGATAAACTCTTTAATATTTCTATTTGAAAATATTTTTACTCACCATTCTCAAATAATGGTGATACACACCACTCTATTTGTCATTGTTTAATTAATCTAATTTTGAAATATGTACTTAAATTTTAAATTTAAATTCATCTAACATTAATAAATATAGGGTAAATTACATTTTACCACCTCAGGTTTGGGGTCGATTTCAATTCCTTACAACATCTTTAAAACATTTCACTTTCATACATTAAATACTATTTTATTTCAATATAATACATTCGTTAAATTTTTCATCCATTGGTCCGTTAAGAACTAACGTGGCAGCCACATTTATGCCACATGACAAAAAAATATTTTTTATACATTAAACAAGAATTAATTAAAGAAAAGTTTATTAAAAAAAAACAAAAACAAAAACAAAAACGCAGAAACCCATTCTTTCCCTACAACCCCCCACCCCTCTCCTCCACTCTGTTCACCTCCCCCAACCGATCCATGCCGTCGACTTCCCTCTCTTCAAACCCTGCGCCCCAAAATCCCCAAAACCCCCAAAAAACCCTATTCCCGCCGCTACTGCCGCACCCTCCACCCCTGACCTCCAAATCGAAATATCCACAAATCCTAACCCCGACTTCGCCGCCACATTCAACACGAAATCCTAGCAAGTTGGGACGTGTTGGGCATCGAATCCCACATAAGAACTCACACCCAAATCAAGACATTGGCCGGCCACAACCTCGAGCCAACGTCGTGGCACTTCTTCCTAACAAAAACCTGCACCGACGAGACCCTCAGCGACCGAGCGTACAAACTCATCCACTGCTCCTACCTCGCCTGCTACTACAAAAGTAACGAAGTCCCTGAACGACCATGTCCTCCGTCGTCCCGCTCGAAAGCCCCAAAATGCCCCGAGTTCTTCCATTGGATCCACCACGATCTGGAGCCCTTAGCCCAGACCTGGATCTTTGCCGCCCATTTGGAGACCGCCAAGCAATACGCGGCGTTTTGCGTGGTGATTGTTGACGAAAGGCTGTATATGGATTTGTATTGGGCTTGCATGCAGAGCTGCACCATGTTCACCAATTGGGGTTTTCTGCAGCACCTTGCCAAGATACAAAAGAACTCACGCCCAGAAGAACTGACCTAGATCCCACAGAAGAACTCACGCCCGACCCCACCCTCCGCGTTACTCTGTTAGAGGCACGCATGTGCGCTAGATTGACCAAGGCGGTGGATTTGCCACCAATTACTTTTGTTGTGGTGCAGAAATGGCATCATACTCACCTGTTTCCTACTGATAATCGGAGGACTGATAAGAGTGGCAATATTCAAGCAGGTTTCAATTTTATATGCATTGAGAATCTAAGATTTATTAAATTTGATGCTTTTCTGGTTTGCACTTTAACTCTCTTTATCTTGTCTAGGTACTATCGTTGACACCCAGACTTGTCATCCAACGAAGTTTGACTTCTATCTCAATAGTCATGCTAGCATTCAAGTGTACTATATGCGTTGTTGATTTATATATTCAGGTGTACACAGATGTATTTGTGTTCTGTTCTGCTGTGCTATAATTTGAATTGTTATCTTCTTTGCTATGTAGGGAACTAGTAGGCCTGCGCATTACCATGTCTTGTACGATGAGAACAAATTCACCGCAGATGGACTGCAGATGCTAATGAAAAACCTATGTTACACGTAAACAGACAATAATTCCAATTCTTACTCTGGCTTTTGCACTTGTACGATTCCAATTTGAAGATAACATATTGTTTGCTGACTTTATAATCGTATGTTTTTCAAGTATGCAAGGTGCACTCGCTTAGTTTCTATTAGTATGCACTTGAGTTGGATTCATACATCTGTTTTCTGAAATTATACTTTTTCCTGGTCATACCAATGATGTTTGTGTTTTTTCATGCAGTTCCTCCTACGTACTATGCTCACTTGGCTGTCTTCCGTGCAAGATACTACACTGAAGGCGAGTACTCAGATGGAGGTTCTACTACCGGATCTACGGCTGGGGTTCTGGTGATGCATAGAAGCCCTTGTAACTCTGAAGGTTTTGTAATCGGTTCAATATTTTCCATTCGTTTCGTTTTTTCGGGAAAATGATTATTGACAAGTACTTTCACGGGATAATATTCACAATTAGCGCTATGATGGACAAAAATCTGACAAGATTCTAATAGTTGTGCGAGAATCATACATTGACAAGGTGCTAAGATTCATCAAACAACTTGTTGGGTGATGCTTAGCCAAAGCCAAGGTGAACAGTATACCTCGACTTTCGACTTCGGATAGGGGCTTGTTCAAGAAGCATTGCCCACCGAAAATATATATTTTTGACGAAGCTTCACATATCTTATGGCTGCAAATCCATTTCAAACTTTATTATGTAGGGCTTCACTGTTTTCGTCATAAATTGAAAGGTAAGTGTTAATCATGCACCCTATTTTACCTCTCACATATTTTGTTAATTTTTTGTCATTGATCTTTTTTAATTCATTCGATCCGACGGCCAAAAAATGTATAAAAAGTAAAAATTGGTGTGAATATCACTACCCTGTTGAAATATCCATTGAGATTAAAACCTCATTCCTTACGGCTTCAAATCCAAAAGGTTTCAAACACCAAAGCCATGAATGCTGGAAAAGTGTTGCTCAATGTCTCAGGCACGAGAAATTTTTTACTGTGACCAGAATGTGGGTAGTACATCGCGTATTTTTATATAAGTGGTGGGAAATTTTATTTTTTAAGTTATTAATTTTTTAACACACACATCCTATCATTTGTATAATAACACATAATGTACCATCTCATATTCCGGTCATACTAAAAAATAACTCATCATGCACGTCAATTTTCCTCATACCAACCAACTATGTCTCTAACATGGCTGATGTGATAACCCATCCTGAAACATAATCTATTTTATCTTTGCTAGCGTGGAATGACGAAATTGCCTTTGGACGATTGTTGGTGTCGTGGGTGATATGTTTTGGTTGTGGTCCAATTCCTAACTTTCCTATAATTTTGGAACTACTTAGGACTTAGGTTTTATTTTCTTTTGTTTTGGTTGGCTGCCATCTACACCACACACACCCATACCCTTACCTGTTAACCCTCTCTCTCTCTCCTTCCCTCTCGGATTCCTTTCCATTTCCGTACAATTGTACGAACAACTTCTCAAACCACTTGAGCATTCATGGATCAAGGTTTTGGAAGCCATCTTCGTGTTCCTTGTGAGCTTAGGAACACATCCATACTATTTTAAGAATGTGAATCCTTCGAAAACCCGAGAACCCAGTTTTGGGTTACTATTCATGCAATCGTGAATTTGTATGATATGTGCATATTGTGATTTGACGCGGTGGACGTTCAGGTAAGTACCGGGTGAGTTGTAGACTGTTTATGTGAATTGATGATTATGTGAGATGTCTTGAGAGCTCATAAACCCGCACCCCGGTGTTAGTGCTCCCGCCTAGAGTTATGGCACAGTCCTTCACGTGATGTTCACCTCCCACACCATACGCTCACCTTGGATCTAAGTTAGGTGCAAAATCCTATCGTACAAAACACCAAAGGTGGTTCTGACTCGTAGGTGACCCATGATTATTCGCACAGCCTTCACGTGATCATATCACTTGAGCGTATTTATTTACACCCAGTCCTGTCGTACAGACCACTTTAGGTGGTTCCGACTCGTGTGCATGTATATTTGATGAGATTGATAGGAGCATATTCATGCGACTTAAATGGCTTGTTCTCATGCATTTACGTTATGTTTCTTTAGTTATTTTAGTACTTTAAGCTATTTTCGTGTGTTTGTAGGTCCAAAGGGCTAAAGGAGCAAAAAGATGCATTTTGGAGACTTTTGGAGCACTTTTGGGCTTAGGATGGATAGCTTATGCTTGGAGCCAAAGTGTTGGACGAAATTGAAGACCTAATTGAAGACCAAAGTGTTGGAACCTTGTTCCCTTTAGTTTTAGGACATTTAAACCTTTCCTATATCCTTAGCCGTGCATAACATTCCAACATTCCACTCCTTCATTTCAGCCACACTCCCACATATCATTACATATCATTCACCACACCACAACACAACACACAACACAAAATCCCCCATTCTTGCCGTGCACACCCCTTCCAGTTTTCCAGCATTCTCTCCTCCATTGCAGCCACTCCAACCACTCCCCACTCCATTCAACATACACCTAAAGTCCTAAACATTCCCTTAGACCTTGTGCTACAACAAAGAGGAAGAGAAGAAGGCCTAAACGTTCATACAATTCAAGTTTGAGTTGTTGGAATGTTTAGGTGTTTTTTTTATTTCAATGTTTAAATTCAATTCTCTTTGTTTTGTACGTATGAGGAATGGAAGAGAAGAGTGCCTAAACGTTCATACAATTCAAGTTTGAGTTGTTGCAATGTTTAGGTGTTTCTTTGATTTCAAAGTTATGAGGAACTAAACCCCCCTTGGCTAGGGGGAGATTCGAAATATATGTTTATACTTGCATTTTGATTTGATTACTTCTAATTGCGTTTCATAAGTTGTGGTTTCAATTTGTTTAACCGTTTGATTGATAACTTATTTATGTATGTTTATTGAGAGTGCACGCTTAATTTTCATGCATGAATATGACGCTAGAATATAAGTGAGTTTCACCTAATAGTTACGAACTTATATTCACAAGTAGTGGAGGTTGCTTATAAACAATCGCGTTAAACGAATTCTTGGCATAAGTTTCATGCAATCATAGTAACGAATGCCTCGTCAACACTTATAATTTTCATAAAGCGTAATGATTCTTGCTTGTACCTCTTCTATGCATTCATGTTGAGGACTTGTGGGGAATGTTTTGAATTGTCGCATGCATCATCCAATTCAATAACGTTAGGAAGATTTGAAGGTTAATTAGTGCATCACGGTTAACTTGGGGTGTTGAGCATCATGGTTTATTGAAATGCAATTGGAAATCATTTTATTATGCAAGTATAACATGTGTGGAGATGAACCCCTTAGCTAGCTTCCCATCCATTCAATTCCATCAAATTCATCTTTACTATCTGTTTTAATTTGAATCTGTACATTTAATTTAATTTCGTCCAAAACTCAATCCCCCTTTACTTTATTGTCTAATTTAGTTAGAAAGTGTCTTAGTTTGTGTTTATAAGAGTTTTGATTCAATTTGTTACACAAATTCGTCCAAATTCACCAAAGTGCTCAAAACTGCCCAGAAAGTGATTTTAAGGCAGTTTTGAGTGTTTTGGGTGATGTTTGAGTCTTTTGGTTTGTTTTAGTGTTTTAAAGTTTAGTTTTGCATTCTTTGAGTCTAGTTTAGTGTTTTATATTGTGTTTTTACGTTTTTGAGTCAAATCCAAGTGATTAACAATCCCTCCTAATCCCCGATCCAGAACGATCCCTACTTATACTTATACTACAATTTGACAAAAAGAGGGTTTAATTTGTGCGTATAATTCTCGCATCAAATTTTGGCGCCGTTGCCGGGGATTAGCAAATTTGCTAATCTCTTGGATTGTTCGTTTCTGTTATGTATTTTAGTTTTAGTTTTTTATTTGTGTTTTGTTTGTTGATTTTAAGTACTAGAGAAGCACAACATGGCACTTGATAATGCTTCTCTTTTGTCACAGCTCATGGAAAGGTCCCAAATGCAAAATGTTGGTACATTTGATCTTCAATCAAGGAATAACTTGTTTTCCAATACTTACGATTCGGATTGGAGTGATCATTCAACTTCTATGTGGTGGGAACCTCAAAATGTTCAACAAGATGGATATTGGCAGCCACCTCATATTCAATATGCCCATCCAAACTCAAGTTCGTCAATAGATTATAATCAAAAGCTTAATGAATTAATTTGTTTGGTGCAGGGCTCACAAAATCAAGACAATGAGGCTCAACAAGAAGGATATTGGCAGCCATATGAGGAGTTCTATTCAACGCCTATGCAGCCACCACAACCTGCCCAAAGCAATGTAGGTAATTCAAGTGATAATGATAAGATTTTTCAATTACTTACTACTTTGACGCAGGGAATCCAAACTCAAAACAAAGAAAGGGAAAATCAAGACAAAAGGTTGGACTACTTGGAAGAGCAAATTGGGCAGATCGCGGAGTTCGTAGGACAGTTTCGAGACCAAGGCGAACTCCCTAGTTCAACCATTGCAAATCCGAAGGGAGAATTTGAAACCGCCAATGCTTTCATGTTGAGAAGTGAAAAGGAGGTTGGAACGGACCCTCAACCATCAAAATCAAATCACAAGGAAGAGGAATACACCCAACCCACGGAAAGGGTGGAAACACCTTTGCCGGAGGCACCTATTGCTCCTACGCCATCTAATTCAAGTAAGGTTGTTCCAAATTTAATTAGTTCTAACCCCATTCCACCTAATATCCCTATTCCTTGCAGGTTCATGAATTCCAAGGAAGAAGAAAGTGAAAAAGACATCTTGGAAGCACTTCCAAAGGTGCAAAGTAGGGAATATCATGAATTCATCAAAGAGGACGGTCTTGAGGCAAACAACCCCAAAGAAGTTGAATTTTATGACACAAGACAAGGACCAATCCTCACATCAAATCTGTCCAAGGGCAAAGTTCCTGAAATGTTCAAAGAAGATGTGTTTATCCTTGAGTTCATGTCGGAGCACATAAGTAAGCCACCTCCTCCAATTTCAATTTTCTTTTATACTAACATGTTGTTAATGATTCAGGCATCCAATCTTGAATTTAAACCATTACCGGATCATTTCAAGTATCACCTCCCATTCAAAGATAAATTCCATGCCGATTGATTCAGAAAAAAAAAAAAAAAAACAAAAAAAAAAAAAAGAAAAAGAAAAAAATAATAAAGCAGATGTAGCCTTCACAGAGGTTGTTTGCTTGAAGCCCCACTACGTGGCAATACTCTTGAAGCGGAAGGCATAGAAGCGGAAGGCATCGGAGCGGAAGGCATCGGAGCGGAAGGCGTCGGAGCTGGAGGCATCGGAGCTAGAGCATTCCAAGCCTCAATACTTGGCCAAACGCTGGATGACCCAGGAAAAAGGTGCCTCTGGAGATAAGACGAAAACCTTTGACGGTCACTTTGAATCCGACTTTCAGACTCTTGCAGCTCATCAAGCTTCCTCTTCATGCCCGACGAATAGTTATTTGCAAGCACATGCAAACTTCTATTCTCGTACTTAAGCTGCTGGATCTCTTGCTTAAGACTTTCCACCTCTGCCATCAATGATTCCACCTGACGGGAGCGGGCAAGCAGGCGTTGGCCCATGTTGGACACAGAACTCGCACACTGAACACTAAGTGCGAGGGACTCTTGAACGGCCAACTCATCGGACCGTCCTGACAGCAGCCTACTATCTTTTGGAGTGAGGAGGTTCCTAGCTACTATTGTAGCTGTTGTGGCGTCCTGCATCACGGAGTCTTCACCTGTAAGAGGACCGTTAGAAGATAAGAAATAAGGGCGCCATACGTTACCTTGACGCGGCGCGCCCGTTTCACTGCTGAGACTCAATTCTAAGCTAAGGTTCAATGGGTTTGCCATTTTTCAAAAGTGTTCAAAGAGAAGGGGTGGATGGAGTTAAATTTCAAAGGGCGGGAGACGATGTTCAAGAATGGGAAATCTTCAGAGTGTGTTTGTTGTGGTGATCGATAGCTCTATAAAAAGCCAAGGCGACGCGTCCACCGATTCAAAAAGCCGGAATTTCCGGCGTAAGTTAGGCGACGCTTTCTCGCCTTTTCTGAAGACGCGTTCAACTTTGTCAAAAGATTTCTTCTTTTCAGAAAACACGTGGAGGCCATCATCGCAACTACACATCTTTAGCCGACAAGCGCAAAGTTCGGCGACGCTTTCTCTGCTTTTCAGAAAACACGTGCAGCTTTGTCAAAAGGAGCCGCATCTGCACTACCACGTGTCGTTCAGAAAGCGAAGGGGCGTCGTTCAGAAATCGAAGGGGCGCCTGCTCAGAAATCGAAGAGGCGTATTCAAAGATCGAAGAGGCGCCACTATTTCAAAAAGCCGGATTTGCGGGATCAAAACGTTTGTCGACAAGGGTAAAAGAACAGTACCACCACTTGCTATTATCTCTATATATGTCGACCTTCATCTTTTGTGGCAAGGCAGACCTGAAGAAAATGCCCAACTCTTCCTCACCTCTGAGGGCGCACTCCCAGCAAAGCCTATTGAAATACTCAATTTTTTCTCCCCCAAAGATGATACCAGATGCCTGGAGTACAGATGACCCAGGAGGAAACAGCACAACAAATACATGTGCTGATTCATTCACCGCTTCTTCAAAAGCAAAGGTATCTCATATCATCAAGGTCAAAAGCAAAAGTATCTCATATCATGCTCTTTCCCTGTCTTTTTCTTTGTCCTTGTTCTTACTTGCATGGCAAAGTAAAAAAAGAAATCAGCCGGCACTTGGAGTCAGTCTTCCGATCTGGAGCCAACTGCCTGGAATCTATTCCTGGTTGCTTACCTAGCGTTGCTCACGAGTAGTCATCTTCAACGGTTGATACACTTCCAGAGAAGGGACCACTTCTGCAAAGATTGAACAAAGAAACAGATAAAAGGGGTAAGCTCAGACCTTCGGGGGAGACCAAAAGAAATCCTGCTGCCCAGTTCAAGAGTAGCACAAAGGAAAATCAACGAGTTGGAGGAGACCAAAAGAATCCTCCAGCCCAGTTCAAGAGTAAGCCTGTGGAATCACCATGATCAAAGCCTCAATGCAATCACCAAGGAGAAGAGGGAATTTACACTCCATAACCAGATTTGCGTCCCTAAACTCTTCTCTTTGTTAGTTACATTCTGCCATGTTTAGTATGTTTAGTTGTTGTTTGTGTGTTTACTTATGTTTTGTGTGAATCTATGCTTAAAACATTGAGGACAATGTTTGATTTAAGTGTGGGGGGGTAACTAAGTATATTTGATGCAAATTCGTGGGATTTTATCACCCATAACTTCAAATGTTGTTCCTTGCTGTTTTAAGGTGTTTTTAAATTGTTTTAGAGTGTTTTAGTGTGTTTTGTTTTATAACTCCGAAAATCACATAAAAATTTGGAAAAAAATGTTTTGAAAAGCCTAAAAAGAGTGTTTTGAGTCGTTTTTGTGTGTTTGTGTCTTAGGGTACCTTCCAACACAATGATAAGGATTTGGTTTGTAATTGCATGACGGTTAAAAAGAGTTATAAACATAGAGAAAAGTTTGATTTACTCTTGGTATATGCTTGGTTATGGTTATAATGTATGACTTCACATGCAATCATAAAAGAAAAATTCGTTTTTGTAACATGCTTGAAGGAAGGAACTCAAACAAACGCTACAACCCTGTGAGACTCGAGCCATTACCTTCTTTGGAGAGTTATTTTCTGTGATTCTTTGTTTTCTAAAGTTGTTGCATGATCTCATTATTCCTTGCTTGGTTGCTACTTAGAATGCAATTGTATCATGATAGAACTAAATGCTAGAACTTATATCTGTTTCATTCAAAGCATGACATTGAATTGCATAACATATATCAAGATGAAGTTGTGTAGTTGCCACCATAGCCAAATAGCCTTACTTCCCATATTTTGTATTTGTTGTAAGTTTTAACCCCGTTGAGCCTTGTTTAGCCTTTATTCTTTGTTTAACCACATTATCCTCACCTAGCCTAGTATAGGACAGTCCACACCCTTGTTCTTAAAAGATAGTGAGCATGACTTAAATGAATTCCTTTTGAGTACATTATGAAAGAAAATGAGTGTGGGGGAGAGAATGTTTTGTTCTTAAGTGTTTATGTATGTTTTGAGAGTCAAAAGAAAAGAAAAAAAAAAAAAATTGTGAAAAACATATGAAAAAGAAAAACAGAAAAGAAAAGAAAGAAAGGAAAAAGAGCTTGTTCCCCCTTGTTGTTCAAAAGATTGAGTTTTCATTCAAAAGTGAATTCTACGTTAATTCAAATGCTTTGCTCGCTATTGCTTTAAGAATGTTTGTTTATCCTTCACCTTTCATTGTTAGCCAATACCCTAGCCCCGTTACACCCATTTGACTTCTATCTTGGTCGTTATGTGTTCAATAATGTGGAGTTTGGAATTGATATGAGCTTATGGAATCACTGGTTCTCGTTCTAAGTAGTGGCATTCCATTCATGAGATCATATATATATACATGTTAATAATTCCAGAAAATGCTTTCCTTGTTATAACATATGTGAGTGTTCGTCTACATGTTTACATCAATCTTCTCACATATACCTAGTGTAGGGAGTGTAGTCAGAAAATCTGTGTGAAAAACGAGAGTACATCTAGTAAGGAATTGAGGGAATTCTCTAAAGGCATGTTACTACATTCAAATCATGGTTTTAAATGCTTAATTGTGAACTAGTATGTGGTGACTATGAGTAAGAATGTACTTAAGTGTAAAGATGGCTAAAATCTGTGGGAATAATGATTTTTAACATGTCATGTGCATTGGAAATCTGAGACGATTGTTGGAAGGTGTAGGTTGTGTTTTGTTCGTTTTGTTTTGTTTTTGGTTTCTTTTGTTTTGTTTTGCTCGAGGACTAGCAAAAGCTAAGTGTGGGGGTATTTGATAGGAGCATATTCATGCGACTTAAATGGCTTGTTCTCGTGCATTTACGTTATGTTTCTTTAGTTATTTTAGTACTTTAAGCTATTTTCGTGTGTTTGTAGGTCCAAAGGGCTAAAGGAGCAAAAAGATGCATTTTGGAGACTTTTGGAGCACTTTTGGGCTTAGGATGGATAGCTTATGCTTGGAGCCAAAGTGTTGGACGAAATTGAAGACCTAATTGAAGACCAAAGTGTTGGAACCTTGTTCCCTTTAGTTTTAGGACATTTAAACCTTTCCTATATCCTTAGCCGTGCATAACATTCCAACATTCCACTCCTTCATTTCAGCCACACTCCCACATATCATTACATATCATTCACCACACCACAACACAACACACAACACAAAATCCCCCATTCTTGCCGTGCACACCCCTTCCAGTTTTCCAGCATTCTCTCCTCCATTGCAGCCACTCCAACCACTCCCCACTCCATTCAACATACACCTAAAGTCCTAAACATTCCCTTAGACCTTGTGCTACAACAAAGAGGAAGAGAAGAGGGCCTAAACGTTCATACAATTCAAGTTTGAGTTGTTGGAATGTTTAGGTGTTTCTTTGATTTCAATGTTTAAATTCAATTCTCTTTGTTTTGTACGTATGAGGAATGGAAGAGAAGAGTGCCTAAACGTTCATACAATTCAAGTTTGAGTTGTTGGAATGTTTAGGTGTTTCTTTGATTTCAAAGTTATGAGGAACTAAACCCCCCTTGGCTAGGGGGAGATTCGAAATATATGTTTATACTTGCATTTTGATTTGATTACTTCTAATTGCGTTTCATAAGTTGTGGATTCAATTTGTTTAACCGTTTGATTGATAACTTATTTATGTATGTTTATTGAGAGTGCACGCTTAATTTTCATGCATGAATATGACGCTAGAATATAAGTGAGTTTCACCTAATAGTTACGAACTTATATTCACAAGTAGTGGAGGTTGCTTATAAACAATCGCGTTAAACGAATTCTTGGCATAAGTTTCATGCAATCATAGTAACGAATGCCTCGTCAACACTTATAATTTTCATAAAGCGTAATGATTCTTGCTTGTACCTCTTCTATGCATTCATGTTGAGGACTTGTGGGGAATGTTTTGAATTGTCGCATGCATCATCCAATTCAATAACGTTAGGAAGATTTGAAGGTTAATTAGTGCATCACGGTTAACTTGGGGTGTTGAGCATCATGGTTTATTGAAATGCAATTGGAAATCATTTTATTATGCAAGTATAACATGTGTGGAGATGAACCCCTTAGCTAGCTTCCCATCCATTCAATTCCATCAAATTCATCTTTACTATCTGTTTTAATTTGAATCTGTACATTTAATTTAATTTCGTCCAAAACTCAATCCCCCTTTACTTTATTGTCTAATTTAGTTAGAAAGTGTCTTAGTTTGTGTTTATAAGAGTTTTGATTCAATTTGTTACACAAATTCGTCCAAATTCACCAAAGTGCTCAAAACTGCCCAGAAAGTGATTTTAAGGCAGTTTTGAGTGTTTTGGGTGATGTTTGAGTCTTTTGGTTTGTTTTAGTGTTTTAAAGTTTAGTTTTGCATTCTTTGAGTCTAGTTTAGTGTTTTATATTGTGTTTTTACGTTTTTGAGTCAAATCCAAGTGATTAAC
This sequence comes from Pyrus communis, assembly GCF_963583255.1. Classification (NCBI taxonomy): domain Eukaryota; kingdom Viridiplantae; phylum Streptophyta; class Magnoliopsida; order Rosales; family Rosaceae; genus Pyrus; species Pyrus communis. The sequence goes on along the minus strand of NC_084810.1, from coordinate 16,833,997 downwards.
AATCCCTCCTAATCCCCGATCCAGAACGATCCCTACTTATACTTATACTACAATTTGACAAAAAGAGGGTTTAATTTGTGCGTATAATTCTCGCATCAGAGATGTGGATTTGAGCTGTACAGGTCACGTTAGGTGACTCCGGCTAGATGGATGAGCTTTAGATTCAGCCATACAGGTCACGTTAGGTGACTCCAGCTGACATATCATTTGCATTGATTTATATCACTTGGCTTACATATTTTTATGCTGAGATATTCGACATGGCATATTTGTGAATTTTGCTATTCTAAGCATGGTTGTGATATAGATATGCATTCTATTTTTTTTCTGGGAAATTATACAGGTTTTACGGTGAGGGCTTACAATCTTTGATAAATGAAATAGTTTTGAAAAGCTTTGTTTTTGCCCACTCACACTTTCTGTTTTGCGCCCTTCCAGGTTCTAGTTAGGAGTGCTTTTTGGTGGCTTACGAGGAATCCACGGCAGCTTTGACAGATTATCACCATTGTAGGATTACCTTTGGTGTTGTATAATTAGCATTTGTCCTGCTGGACTGCACTTAGGCTACTTATGCTCTGGTTGTGAATTTACACTTATTTCGTCTTGCACTTATTCTTATTTAGTGCTATAGTTAGTTTGGTTTTTATTTATTCGCATTTCTTATATTATTATTGTTTCCGCACTGTGCACTTGGCTATGTCACCCTCGCGTGACGGCCAACACACCTTGATTTTAGTCAGGGTGTGTCAGCTGACACTTACGATTACAACGAAGAAAGACCATGCCATCCAATTGGTTAAAAAATAAAAAAAAATAAAAAATTGTTTCCAATGCAAACTATTCAATCTCCACAATATTTTGTGTATTAATCATTGAATACCTTACACACGTTACTTTCAAGTTCGCTCTTACTGATCATTTGACCATGCTCGAACTCAGATATCATTTTGCTCTACCAATAATAAATACCATGGATGGGTCAATATTCTATCAAGGCGCTAAATATCAACATCAGACTTCATGCTCTAAACCAAATTTGTAAGCTCAAAAGTAGGACATGGATCAAAATGATATTGATAATGAAGCCTAATGTTGATATTGAGCACCTTGATAGAATATCGACCCATCCATGGTATCTATTGATTAGCTGACGATTAACAATATAAATCAAATGCAACGTAAATTTTGCACAAACGCCATAATTTTCTTGACCTTCAGTACTTTACCCCCACAAGTTTCAACAATACCGTAAAGGCGTAAACTCATGCCAACAAGAAAAACGTAGATATGTTTTAAATTTTTTTTTTTTTTTTTTTTTTTGTTTTGTTTTGTTTTGTTTTTGTTTTTGTCAAAGGTATAGTAATTCATTAAACAAAGTCCAAATGAATATAAACAGCTTCCATCAAGTCCTAAAAAGGGCTGAAATAAACAAAAAGAAACACTACCGATACAAACGAAGCATGAGTAATGATTTCTTTATGCAGCGAGTACAAAATGGTAAATAACAAAAATGCAAAAGGGGTTTCAAACCAAAAGAAAATACCCTGCTAACCGGCTCAACCAATAGAGGACCAAAAGTGGATTTTCTTCTCTAGAATTATACTCATAAGTGATTTTACTAAAATTGCAAAATATTAAAAGCTTTGTTAAAAGTACTTCCTCAAAAAGTAAGTTTCTCTAAAAAAAAACACTTCTATGGTCCAATAGCATTTTTTATTTTTTCTTCCAAACGTGAAAATACTTTATATTGCCAAATTTTATCCCTTGTGGAGGGAGAACAAGTATTTGGTGTATGGATCAAATTGATGGGTGCAAATGAAAGCATCCCTAATCCATATATAAAGCCCAATTTAACAAGTAGAGGCCCATCATTTTGAGTGAGCTTCGGCCCACTGCAAAGCCTACAGCCCCTGCAAATCACCACCGTCTGCGGTACACACACGCTCGGAGAATTAAGTAGTTCACAACGTCACAAATTCTGATACAACAGGAAAAACCCTACAAATCTTTGAATTTGAATTTAGGGTTTTTCCCAGTGAGATCGAAATTATGAGCCGATTCAGCCGAGCTTCCATATTTGCTTCCCAAATCTTGAGGCCCATTGAGAGCAAGAAGCAGCATCTTCTTCCAGCTTCCCAGCATTTCTTAGCTCAAAGAAGCTCCAATCGTTTCTTCGACATTTACAAGGTACCCCATCTCTTATTTTACTCCCACCAATTCAACAGTGCAATTATTTATTTATTTATTGCGAAATTAGCCAAAACCCAGTATTGTTAATGGAAATTAGTGAACCCCATTTGATTTGCAGCTTGGAAACAAAGCAGCTATAGAGAAAGAGCGTGCCCGGCTGTAAGTTTTTGTACCAATTTATTTGCTTTTCATTTTTTGGGGGGCAATGTATCAATATTAATGCATTGAACTGTTATAACTTAGGGCAGTGCAGATGAGTTGAATAGGGGATATTTTGCTGATATGTCAGAGCTTGAAAAACATGGTGGGAAGGTAAGGAAACACTACGATAAACCCGGTGCAAGTTTGTTACTTTTAAATGTAATTTTGCATCCATAGTTCATTTATGGGGTGGGATGATCAACCCGGTACATTGTCGTGCCGAAAGGAATACCGTTTGATTTTTCTTAAAATTTGGAATTGGGGTGGTAAGTAGTACTAACTGATAGCAATATTAGCCTTTTGGAGGAAGCATTATGCTTTTTTAAATGTAATTTTGCATCCATAGTTCATTTATGGGGTGGGATGATCAACCCAGTACATTGTCGTGCCGAAAGGAGTACCTTTTGATTTATCTCAAAATTTGGAATTGGGGTGGTAAGTAGGACTAAATGATAGCAATATTAGCCTTTTGGAGGAAGCATTATGCTTTTTTAAATCATGCTGATGGGGTATGATTTTATAGAAAGCTATTCTGCGTGTAGATTTCTGTGGCAAATAAAACCATAGTTCCTGCAACTGCAGCGGTAAAGTTTCCTGACTTAGAAGTTAACTACTCTGATGGAAAAATATTAAAGCTTCCCGTTAGCTCCAATGGGAATGGAAATGTCACTGAAGTCAACAAATTGGAAACCCCCAAGGCTTCTTTAGTTTGCCTTTCATTTCGAGCAAGCTCCCAGGTATGCAATTAAGTTATTGTTGTAGTATTTTTTATACTTTCTAATGCACAACCCCGTCTTGAATTATTTGCAATACCTCGAGGAATTCTTATAGAAGACTTATGCACTCTTTACTGTGTACATATGTATAGGACCTCTCTATCAGTGAGAATAAGGCCAGTAGGACTGTGATGTGAGAAAAGGGAACTAGAAGGATAGAATTATGTTTTGCAATTTATTCATTCTCTTATGAACATGAAGAGTAATACTGTCTTTTTTTTTTTTTTTTACAAAAATCTTCAATAATAATAATGATAGCAAGACAATGTCTAGGAATTGAAGGTAATCTTTCTATCGTCTGTGATTGGATAGTTGTAAAGCCATCGAATAATGGCGAGGCACACCTTAGCTGGAATTTGCTTTGTAAACCTTAGAACATAAGATGTACGTGGGAGGTGACAGATACGACCGATCACTATTTTTTTATATTTATTTTTTGGTTTGGAGAGGGAAATTCAATTGATCGTTATCCTAGGTAAGCTGATTTGTTTGTTAGTGTAATCCTGAAGATCCATCTAACTGACTTGTGGATCTATATGCCGAAAGATGCATTTAAGTCATCCCTTTAGCAGGGGAACCACTAGAACTGCGTTATTGATGTTAAATTTGTTTGGTGCTTACACATCTCAAGCGTTTGTACATTGTTCAACTGACCTCAGGGTGGTGTCTTTTTTTCATTTCCAATATTCAATCTAGGTAATATGTAAGTTAGGTGGCAATTTTGTACCATGTATTGGTACTTTTTCATGGATGCATTATGTTTGGCGGATGCATTATGTTTGGCTCTTGGTATGGAATGTAGATTGTTCGTTAAACTTGTTATGTTATTGCATTTATGGTTTCCTGTTACTGTTGTTGCTACAAAAATTAGTTTCTTTTTCCCTGACAGGGAATGATTAATTCTTGGAGCGCCCCTTTTCTTGATGCTTTTAGTGGTTCCAAGGATGTTCAACTATACGAGGTATAGGTAGCTTTATAAATCTTCATCATTTATTCAACATTCTGCTTTTAGCTGTAGGTATTATACACCTGTGATGCATTGTATGTCCCATACCCATTTGTGCTTGCATCAAACACTAGTATCTTGAATTCTGTAAGTTTAGATAGAGTTTCTTGCAATGTGTGATGCAAGTGTGACGTAACCCCTCTTCTTTTTTTCTTTATTTGTTTTTTCCATTGAAGGACCCATAGGAGGAGCATGGTCTCTTGTCCTCAATGTTGTTCGGGGATGTCCTTGTGCTATAGTTATTTTTTCCTCAACTAAATTGTAGCTTATGCATATAGTACACTCTGTGTGTTTTGCACGCTCAGGCAGGTGGGCAGGCGTGCGTGCGTGCGTCTATGTGTTTTGTTGGGGAAGTGGTGATTAAAATATAAGGCACATCAACCTTGTCTTTTTTTCTCGTATTATTCAGTAATATATCAATTGGCAATTCGTTTAAACATTATCATTACATATAATGTAATTAATGAACCTTCCTCCAGGTATCATTAATAGACTCATGGTTCTTATGTCGGAGTCCAATTAAGAAGCTTTTGCTCCGGATTATGAGGAAACCAAAGCATGATGAAAGCACTGAACCTAAAAGGCAGATTGTATATTCATTTGGTGACCATTATTACTTCAGAAAAGAACTTAAAGTACTGAACCTTCTGACCGGGTACGAAAGCTTTCTATTGCCATTGAATTTAATGGTTCTGTGAATTGTTGCTATAGTATAATTTTTTTGACAAGTTGCATCTTGTTAATGTTTCCTCTGAATAGGTATATATTCCTGCTCGATAAATTTGGTAGAATAAGATGGCAAGGCACTGGATTGGCTACGGAAGAGGAGTCGTCATCCCTTCTTTCGTGCACGAAACTGCTCTTGGAAGAGAAATAAGGCGGTGGAAGCTCATCCCTTGACATATACATCTTCAGGTGATACGAGCTCATAATTCAAGGATGCTAGACTCGAGCAATTTAACTCATAATGCCACATTACTGTATTTCATGTTTAGTTTTGAAATGTAGATTTGGCATTCCAGTGCATTTTACTTCTTTAGTTGAGGGTCGGGGGACACTTTGGTTCAACTTAGAAATCGAAGTTGGCAGTGATTTTGTCATAATAACCTCGTCATGTGTCGAGATTAAGGTTAGGTGAAGAGTTTTCGTTGTAACAATAAAAATGAGAACGTGTTATGATTCAATTCTTTGGTCTGTAAAGCTTGAAATTTTCGATTTAACCCGTGTAGTTTACTAAAGGGTTGCAAAATGAACGCCTCAAACATGGTCTTAGCATTGATTGATTTATATTTGATTACCAAATATGATTCTTATAAATACTTGCATAAGATGCTGCCAAAAAAAAGGCCAACAGTTGGAAGGCCAAAGAGTGGAGACCTATGTTTTGGCACTCTAAAATATAATTTTGTTACCATGAAATCTTAGCTATATTTTTTTCCCTCTGTAACCGTAAAAGCGAGAATAAAAAAATTGGAAGTCCATGTAGGCTCCAGAAAAATTTTGTCGATGGGCTAAACTTAGCCCGCTCAAGAGCTACAAGTAGCGAACCCGATGACTACTTGTAGCTAGTCCTACCTACTGAACTAGGGTACCACCCTTTTGCTATAGACGTATTTTGCACATATTTGGGCATGGCTAGAGATAACCTAATATTTGTATTTACAAAGAAAACTACAGTTAGTACTCTCATTTTATCTTTATTCTTTCAACTAAAAATTCATTGTCATTGGTCCATAAACTCATCAAAACGTGCAGCTATGATCCCTCAACTTTAATCTACCTGGAGAAATGATCCTTCAACTTTAACTCAATTGAATCAATGGTCCCTCAACTTTAACCCAATTATAACAATGGTCATTCCAACATAACTCATGTTGACAAAATTCTGACGAAGTTGACGAAAATGATCATAGGCTACACGTTTTGATGAGTTGAGGATCCCAATTATAGCAATGATCATTCCAACATAACTTATTTTGACAAAATTGTAACGAAGTTGACAAAAATGACCATAGCTACACATTTTGATGAGTTGAGGGACCAATAATAATAAATTTTTAGTTGAGGGACCATTACTCCAATTTGATTAAAGTTGAGGGACAATTGCTACAATTTACTCTTTATTTTGGTTATTTACTAATCTTATTTATGTTGGTAAAGAAACATAAACACGTTGCTTGACATGAAGCTTCGTTCCAAAGTAAACAAAAGATAGTAGACCCGACCTTTTCATTTTGGCTTAGCGTGATTTTAGAAATCACATTTTTAATTATATTTTGTACGTCACATGATGTATCGATTGATAATTAAATTTTATATTTAAAAATTATAAAGTAATACAATCATCAATGGTCTTAGCTTATAATTTACAAAATATTATCTAAGATAAACTCTTTACTATTTCTATTTGAAAATATTTTTACTCACCATTCTCAAATAATGGTGATACACACTACTCGATTCGTAACTGTTTAATTAATCTAATTTTGAAATATACATTTAAATTTTAAATTTAAATTTATCCAATGTTAATAAATATGACAACGAGCATCCACTGTTACAATTTTCCCTTAATTTATGGGTATATGGAGATGGTCCCAATCTATACGTTTTCTGACATCACATGGCCTACGTCATCCAATTTTCTATGGAATAGCTTAGCGAATGGCGTCAACCTGCCGGCTGGTCTTTGTCTTTTTATTGGAGCTAGGAAAGCTGCCATGCAATTTCCAACACATTTTTCAACATTTCTTATCTGCTGTTAAAAGTGTAAGAAATGTTTAGAATTAAAAGTGGAATATTTTATAAACTTTCTGTAATGTCACAGTTTAATACTGATTTTTAAGTTAATGGTGTAAAATATTGCGATAAAAATATGATAGCTTTACTTTTAAAAATGTTTCCTTAACATTTCTTTAAAAGTATTGCAACAAAAATTAAGAAATTTTAGTTCACTATGTACTCAAGAATGTCGAAGAAATACATGAAATTGTTTTGTCAAACTTAAAGATGGAAGATGATTTATTCATTTCAAACCACGAAGATGAAATATTCATAAAAAAATAAAAAATAAAAACTTATGCATCCCTTTCAAAATGAAAAATCATTCACTTTCACCGTACTTTGACTTTTTTAATTTACTCTTTTCTTTTCTTATCCGTAATGATATTAATGATAAAAACTCCAAAATTAAGGTAGCGTTGTGTGTTTAGGATTCGATTAGAATGATTAATTCACTTGAATGATGAAGAAATACATGAATTTTTTTTGTCAAACTTGAAGGTCGAAAATGAATTACTCATTTAGAAACTCATGCATCCCACTAAAAATTAAAAATCATTCATTTTCACATACAATGACTTTGATGAATTATCAAATCTATTCAAATCATATACACCAAACGAGACACGCACGTTGAATTGTAACTGAGTACAAAAATAAATGTTTTACTCAATTCTGCTCTTATTGTACATTGATGTCCAATGACTTTAACTCCTTTGTGCAAATAATGCTTTGGTTGTCCGACTTCTCTTTTTTAATCAAATTAATGTAAAGAGATCTCTATTAGTTAGGCTATAGCTTATAAATCGTGAGTTAAAATCTAAAATTTAAGCTTGTACGCTTTTATTAATAGTAAAAGAAAAAAAATTATGTCAGTGTCAAGATCAAAACCATTTGTTAGATATTTTTGGTCAAGAAATGAGTGATAACATAATGGGCGACAAAGTGAAAATCTAGACAACATAATACCATGAACGTTCGGATAATAAGATAGCGTGTTTTGTTTTATTAGTTGAAGTTACAAGCTGTCAAATTAAAAATAGCTTTTTGTTTTTTGCTTGAATAATTAACTTTACTATTTAGGTCAAATGATAACAATCCACTACTTTGCCAAAACATTAAAAAATTCATAATTTGACTACCATATAAGGACAAAGAGGTTTGGTATGCTTGGAGGCCCACTGCTAATTTGGTAAAAAGAAAAAAGAAATGTTCTGGTCACTCTTTAAAAAATATAACTATTCATGAACTCGATGAAATTTCACAGTTAGCGTCAATTCTCGTACCAATATTACAAAATATTTGTGTTAAAAATATGAGATATCAGGATTTATGAAAGGTTCCACTTTTGAAAGAGAGTTCCTAAGCTTTCTCAATAGGAAAATTTTATATCCAATATTTTCATGCCATTGGCCAACGCAAATACCTCCGTTTTGCATTCTACCAAAGAGTTGTGTCCCACATGGCGTGCTAATACAATACCACTACAAGTTATCACCTCGACGGCATGCTGGCTAGACTACCTTTACGCCATCTCGTGCATAATGTTTTAAAGCGGTCTAGATAGCGGTCTAGATAGTGCTAGGCGGGTTGGACGGCTCAGTGACTTTACTTTTGTAAAGAACTACACATTCTCTCTACGAATTGTTTAAAGCTGTCCATGCAACGTTACTTAGTGGACAATTAATCCTACCTTCATTCCCACCAAAGAAAAGGTCAGAGCTTTCCTTAAAAGAGGGAGCTTGTGGAACCCGCATGTGCAAGGCACACCAAAAACCTTCTACACCAAGTTTGCCCATGACTGTACGGAGCAGAAGAATCCAATAGACTGGTTTACTTTTGGGATAAAGATATAATCTGCTGCAGTGACGGTCCACGGATATAAATACTAGATACGCGCGGGACATGATCATAAGTTTTAGCGGGTTTTGAGTTCTCGGTTTGTGGGGCCCGTCCTAAGGACGTTTTAGGTTTAGAATGATTGCTTTCTTCGTTAAATCAAATCACCTCCCCGTTTAAAGTTTTCCATGGTAGTGACCGTTTGTTTTCATTTCCGATCAACATTTCTCTGCCATTCTGCAATGATTAGACATATACTTTGTAAATTTTACAAGGTTATTATTTCACGGATGCGATTGCTGTATCGGACTTCAGATTAGATTTATTTTATAGATTAAATTGAACTGATTTTACTTAAATTAAGTAGTGTATAAATAATGAAGCGTTTGATGCAGGTTATAGAGTATAATATTTTTAAACTCAATAAATTCATTTTTTAATATTTTTTACCCTTTTTAATTTCCTCAAACTTTCCTAGAAACTTCTTCCCATGCATTATTTTAATTAATTCAATTAAAAAATGCGCAGATTTCAATTTTTTATTTTAACGCCATCACTAATCTTGTAATTTAAAGATCAGAAGAAGAATCTCTCCAAGGTATACCCAAAACCATACCTCCCTTTTCTCCTTCATCTAGTCCTATGTGCGATAGTCTGATTCAAGCGGTGGTGGGGCTGGGTCACCGTAGAATAGCTGCTATGGTGGCTTCTACTCGGTGGAGATGGTTTTGGGGGAAGATGAAAGAGGAGTGATGTAGTCCTAGCTAATACCAAGTGAAAGTTTGTACTAAATAAGAGTACTTAGCGAGGAGTGGAGTACAAACGAATATGAGCTAGTCTCATTTAACATAATCCTTTGCCGCACTAACAGTGGGGTTATAGTCCCAGCTAGTATACTTCCCCTTATCGAGTGTAACAAACAGGTTCTAAGTGTCGGAAGATGGGACACATAGCGGCCAATAAACATACACTAAAATTAATGTAGGTGAGCAAAATACACCCTAGTAACTACTCAGTACTACGATGTAGTGGTATTCTTCTTCACTTGAAAGTAAGAGGTCATAATTCGAATTTCATGGATAGTAAATTCGATACAAATTAGGCTGCCCATTATGTAGCTTAGTCGAACTTCCCCTTCCCTTAATGTAAAAATATTGATGTGCTCAAAAAATAAAAAAAACACACCCTAGTACGAGGGTGACATTGTAATTTAATATTCGAGTAATAATATTCATACCATGTTTTTATACCACATTTTTATATCATCTTAGATGACATCTGATGTGGATAGCCACATCATTTGAAAAATTTGCAAAACCCAAGAAATGAAGGAAAAAGACTCATCCTATACCACAATCATCATTTAATTAATTAGTTTTTCTTAATTATTAGTTTATTAAATAATGAACTAAATTTAATAATCTAATTAATTCAAATGATATGATTGTCCACATCAGATGTCATCTAAGATAATATAAAAATATGGTACAAAAACATAATTGAATGAGTAATGCTATTCTTACCACAATTTTATAACACATTTCTTTACCATCTTAGGTGGCAGATGAGTTGGACAATTTACATCATTTAATTTTAATCTTTTTATTAATTAAAATACTTAAATAATCTTAGGTAGAAGAATGAGACTCTTCGTATATCACAATCATCATTTAATTAACAATATTTTTATTAATTATTGATTAACATTTTGATTAAATGCTAATTAATTTAGATGATGTGTCTATCCAACTTATTTACCACCTAAGATGGTAAAAAAATATGGTATAAAATTATGGTAAGAATAACATTATTGTAATTGAATAGCATTACTTTTCATATTCATATGAACTAATCCAAATTCCAAACGCGTCACCTCAAACCTGGCTTCTTTTTCGTTTTGGACTTAAATTCTACTGACTGTGTAATTTAATAGTCTTTAATTTATTAGATTATAAAACTGCTCTTTTGTTTTTTCTTTAGAGTCCACATTTTTCTTTTACGTGGAAAAGGAGCTGTATGACATAAGCCATGCCTGAATTTTGATTACCACGCGTCAGGTTAATTGCACGTTTACATATGCTCTGAGGGTTTTTTTAAATTACACAATCAGCCTTAAAGTTTTGAGGTTGTTCCACATAATCTCTTGAAGAAAAAAGCACTAAAAACAAGCATGATGAAAATAAAAAACCATCCTTACATTGCCAAATTATTAACTTTTTTTAATGAAAATTTTGATACAAGAAACTTAAAGTTTATTTGTTTAAAAGAAATTCAACCATGGTGTTCGATCGCCATGTTTTATCAACTTAATTCTTTTTCTTCCTTTTTTCTCTTTTATTCGTTCTACAACTTGGTTTATGATAAATATTTTTTTTCCTCCCTGAATTCATGAAACTCAATTTCTCAACCAAATTCAATGATCCACTTTCATACATTAACCAAATTCTCATATGCAAACCCATCTGACTGGCCTCCTCATATGTCTAGAAGGCCTTGTTCGATAGAGACGATTGACATAGATATGACTATTTAGTATATTGAAGGCATTTTAAAAGGAATGACAAATTTCTTATTTTGTCCAAATTGAAGATTACTGGTGAAGAAAAAAATATCCCTACTAATTTCCATAAAAAATGGTAGAATTAAAGGGTAACTATTCTTCACGTGTAATCTTCAACTTGGACAAAATAAGAAATTCGTCATCCATTTCTTCTTTTAAAATACCTTTGATATAGAGTCCATCTGAGTTAATTCTTTCTACCAAACAAGTCTTAAGTGTTTTAATATTTTTAGTAAAATCTGAAGTTTGTGTTTTACACCTAGCTATGGCTGTTGTACAAGGATTTATTATTGATGGTTAGTACACAAAGGGGGCTATGGGAAACAACTCTAAAATCCTAGGGATGTTAGTGTAAATTTTCAAAACCTCAACGGACAATACAATAATATAATAAACCTAATGGCATAAGTGCAACAAGGTTCATAAGTTATTCCATCCCACATGGCACGTGACTTGCACAATCGCGTCGAGCTCGCATGACCGAAGGCCAATGAACAAGGCAAAACCGCCAAAAAGAGTCAAAAGACTCGTACGGACGTTGGGCCCACCAAAACAACCATCTAAGTCGGATTGTATCCATTCATGGGTAAAGTTGAATAATCAGACGCGGTGGGGCCCAGGGAAGACAATACCGAAAATACCGGGACAGAGTGATGATACGTCCTGCAGCTACCTTCTGACTGATATTTCGTTGCTGTTACTCTGCGTTCCAAACTTTCTTAAACAAAACAATACATTTATAAATAGTGCAAATAAAATTTTCAGAGTGCCACTTTTTAAAAAATACGAAATATTTACTTTTTGATTGTACTGATCTCTCGTTTGTTCTTAAAATTTCTCTTTATAAATTTATTTTCTTAAAAAATACCCTTTCACATTAACAATTTTTATTTTATTTTTTATGGACATTCATTTTTAATCAGGCACATTATACGTTAATCGATATATGTATGAAGAAGAAAAACAAGAATATCAAAACTGAAATACAAATTTACAAATTATGGGTACCGAATGATTAAAAATTTGATATTAAAAAGCCTTTGGGTTGCACATATCCTAGTTATATTTTTTTTTGGGTAATTGTTTTTTGTTGGATGCAAGTTATATTATTTTCTTTTCGTTCAAAGAGATTAAAAAGAATCAATCTCCCTTATAAGGAACAAAACTTGGCTGCCGAACAATTAGTAGGAGCCCATGCTTAATAGTCAATGTGGTTGCTCAGCAGTTTGACGCATGTCCACTCCTTTTCTCTTTTCTAAAAAAATTATGCAATATTAAAAATAACTATGTTAAAAACTAGAATAACCTTTTTACAAAGCTTGAATGTCCTAACCCCGTTAAAATTATCTAGTTCTTTTCCTCTGTTTTTTTCTTCTTCTCATTTTCCTCTTTTTTCTTCACAGGCGCTGATCCAAAACAAAAGAAAAGTTGAGGAGTTTAAACCTAATCCGAATTCACAAGGGTTTTAGAAACAGTTAATGATATCTTCTTCTTTAACCAAAAACCTCGCCATTTGAATGTAGTATCTGAAATCCTCAATTTCAATTTCAATTTCAATTTCAATTCCAATTCCAATTCTAATGTTTCTTCTTCTTCACTAATAAAGGGGAAAAGGAAATGGTCATGGTTGCTCTGGCTCACACCCTGCTCGACATTCCACCCGTTGTGGTCTTTACCAAGTCGTCAATCCCATAGACAATTACAAGCTCTGGATTTGGGGGTTTTTCAGAGCAATTAGTCGCTACGGAATCTCCATTACTAGGGTTTCGACAAAGAAGAAGGATCATGGTAATCTCATCGTCCCTCGGACATTGAAAGCAATTGACACTCTTATCATCTTCCACAATGCTACAGCATGCACCACTATTGAAATCCACCGTTACCTCTCTTTTCTCTAAACAAATTGAAGGGTGGTTGGCACATCCAAGCTTTGTAAAAAAGTGATTCTAGTCTTTTACATAGCTATTTTTAATATTGCATAATTTTTTAGAAGAAGAAAAAAAGAAAATGATTGGACAAGTGTCAAACTATTGAGCTGCCACATTAGTTATTTAGTAGGAGTTCATGCTAAGAGCATATCCACTCATTAGTGAAGGGCAATGACAATTGGAGAGCAAGGACAATAAAATTGCCCTTCCTATTCTCTCTAAATAGTAATTGCTTTCGTGTAAATCCACTGATTTAGAAGAAGGAATGGCAATGGCAAGAGCAAATACTATTCACAATTTTTTTTTTTTTTTTACTTTTTTTATTTATTTATGTTTTTTCCTTGTAATTGTGTGCTTATTAATTTTTTTTTATATAAATAAAAATCAGTATTTAAGTGTGTTGTTAAAAAACACTTGTACTTTTTTTAGAATTATTTGATATTTTTGTGTATTTTCAAATTTTTTAAACATTGTAAATTCGAATGGTCTGCTAATTGAAAGGAGCGTGGGTGGGTTCCGCTGGCTATCACATGGGCGGGGCTCTCACTCACCCTCATGCTGATTGAAAGGGTGCAAGCCCGGACAATTGTTGCAAGGGCAGGGCTCTCACTCACCCTTCTATTGATTGAAAGGCTGCAAGGGCAGTTGCAATGGCTGCTGCCACTTGCTCAACTGCATCTCATTCTTTCTACCAGTGGAGCATCATTTTTGGGTTCAAAGGCAATTGAACCTAATTGCCCTTGCAATTGGAGGCCGGTTGGAGATGCTCTAATGTTCAACCAAGCTATGTTCCCTTAAGAGTATACGAGTCCTTTTAAAGTTACCGGTTAAGATCAAAGATCAAAACTCTTATAGCAAAGAATTTAAAATTACATCAACAGAATCCTCAAGCCAAATTCTAAAATCACCTAAAAAGACCAATAGTCCAAAACAAGCAACATGATAAGTCACCATGTTGCCATTGTGGCAGATTTGGGTGAAGTATCTGATGCACGAGAGAAGGAATAAATTTTGAATTCCTCTCACTAATCAATCAAAGAAGATTATAGACATCTCCAACAGGAAAATGTAAATATGAGTGTATATTGTTGTTATTAATGCCAATGACAAGAAAGGTAACTGGGGCGTTCTCAATACATCGCTCAATCTGATGCCTACGACAATTACATTGGAATGGTAAATGTTCATATTTAGAGCATCTCGAAAGAGGATGTTAAATTTACAAACAAGCAATAACGGTAAAAAAAAAACAGCAACAATGTTTTCCAACCTAGAAACCAAATCTGATGTGGCATGATATAGAATGACGTATTTCCCTTTTGCTGCCAAATTTGACAGCAGCTTCAAAAAAAAAAAAATTATTAAATGCTTTTTATTAATTTTTTTTATTGGTTTAAAGCCTTGCCTTTTAATTTCATTTGATTACCAATGCAATGTTTAAATATCTTTATACTTTTTAATTCATTTTCTTCCATTATCAATGCAAATAAAATAAGTATGAATTTTTATTTTATCTTTAAAATTTGACATATCAGGTAAAAACTTTAAAAGATGTCAAAGTGCCACATAAATTGTCAAATTTAAATTTTATGTTAAAAAATTTATGGGTAATTTTGTGAGACTCCAGTTTATTGTTTGAAGAAAATACTGAAAACACACTCACCTAGTAAAACAAAAATTACACTATTGCTAAACATGAAGTGTGAATTAATGTAAGATATGAGTACACAAGAATATTTGATTCACTCATAAATTAATCTCTCAATTGCACTCAAAGAGCTCGCAAAGAATATCATAGGGATGAGATGGATGAAAACTGCTTAACTATTTGAAGAGTTTTTATGAGGTATCATAAATTGACTAAAGACAGAAGTTGCGTGTAGAGTTTATGAACATCCAAAGATGGATAAATATTATTAAAGTTGCCTAAAAAGAATGACAATGTCTATTAAAGTGAGAAATGATTTTTTTTTTTTTTTTAAAGAAAATTAATGAAAATAGCTTGAAAACTTTAAGCTTTAACAATAAGGACAAAATAAAGGGTAAAACGAATAGTACCATGATTGACTTTTTAGTATAAAAATATGGTTTTTCGTTAAAGTGAACAGTACCGGAAACTTTTCGTTAAAGTTCTATTTTTTAAATCTTGAGGAATGCTAGCTGCCTTTCTCATTTACCGTCATCTACTTTTCATTCCCACACATCACCTTACGCATGGAATTTCTTTACACATTAACGTGGAAATTAAATGCTTTGAAATTACGAATTTATCTTTGCATACTTACCCTAATGAATATAAAAGTAGAATATAAAAAAAAATCTAAAATCAACTCCTCCTTCTAACTGTATTTCCTAATTTGTCGATTTTTACTCTTTCACTGACTTAGCACAACAATATCTGCAACTCTCCCACGGCCACCGCCACCACTACAAACTCATCCCCTCTCTCTTTCCTCTATCTTTAATAATCTCATTCACTACCTCTAACCACTAAACCCCTCTTTTTTTCTTCCCCATAACCTTCCAAAACCTTCCCTCTCAAAACCTCCTCCCTTTCACATACCCACAAGCCCTCATCCACCCTCCACTCTGAAAACCCAATTTTCTACATTTTTTGGGCCACTAAACAAAACCTAGATGGCCAATCAATCAATTATGGTGATGAGAAAAAGCTCCAGGAAGAGTGTGGCATGGTCAACATATATTGTGGTAGAAAATTTTTGCCATCTTTGATCTTGACGGATTTGTACCTACAAAACAAATAAACACATTTGATCAAAGACCAAAACAACATGGGGAGGGGTTTGGCCAACAACACGCCTAAAGAGTTGGAGGGACGGGTTTGGCTAATGGATCTCCAATACCTGTGAAAAGAGAGAGTTTTAGGGCTTAATTGCATAGTAAAAGCTTACCAAAATGTGGCAAAGAATGAGGTATTTATAGGGAGATGGCCGACCATGGGCAAAAAGATTCTCACTTCATGTGTCATATCATCCAGTTGGTCAAAGTGTGTCATTCATAGGGTGGAGAAGGAAAGAATTATCCCGAAGATGTTATTTAATTAAATAATATCTTAGGATGATCTTGTAATATCTTTGATTGGATATGATTGTGATTCATTGTTTGATTGAGTTGATCTTCAATTAGAAAAACATAAAGATACGATTTAGTAATTAATCATATCTTTAATACCTTTGACTTTTCGTCTTGCAATGGCATGAGAGCTTGATGAGGTTATAGTCAGCTGCTTAGGTCTCCAACAATATTGAACTGCACGTGAATTAAATGTGGCCTCGTCAATTTAATAAGAACATTCTTGTTATTCACGAGTAAAAATTTACGTGTTAGCTCCATGATTTTTTAAATTATTTTTTGCTATACATATATGGTGACCCGGAAGCTTCACACACCTTCTATTTTGCCCTACATGATTGGGAAAAAGTCAAAGAGCTTAGAGAAGAGTGAGAGAGGATGAGATGGATGGGTGGGTGGGTAGGCTTCGGTTTTTAAATTTTTTATATGTATTAGGTGTAAACATGGAAAGATAAACTTCGCAATTTCAGAGAAATAAAATTTTCAATTTAATGTGTACATGAATTACATGTGTCAAGTGATAGATCATATAGATTTCTTTTTAATCACAATCAAGGTTCTAAAAGACGCTAAGAGTTAGTCTGGCGACGGGCTGGAGTCTAATGCCTAAACGAATTTAAGTAAGTTTATTACACACACACACACATGTACACACACATGTGGATAACCATTAAATAATACTTATATTTTTTTTTTTTAAGTGTAAAACACTATTTATATTTATATATATATTGTGCGAGTTTAAAATAAATATGATGGGGTCTTAAAAGAGAAAAAAGAAGAAAGAAGCAAAATAAAATTTACAAGAATAAGTAAAACATTGAAAAAAAAATGGAAATGACAAAAAAGGGTGGGGTCAAGAAGAGGAAAAAAGGGAAAAAAAGGGTAATCAAAGGACAAAAGAAAGGTAGGGTCAAAAAGACTAAAAAAAAGAAAAAAAGAAAATGGCAGGGTTAGTACAGTCAGTTTAGAAAAAAAGAAGATAAAAAACGAAATGTTAGCAAACAAAATCGAAATCTTTTGGAAAACAATGCCGTGTAGGTGTAGGAAATATCAACAAGATGAAGGCTTCATCTTCTTCGCGAGTTGTCGTCACTCAGCAACTAATTATTTTGCAAATTTTGTTCTTCATATAAGCCTGCCTAGCCCCATCTAATTCCGCCTAGCCCCGTCTAATTCTGCCCAGCCACTGGCTAATTAGCTTTTCTTTTTATGGCCGATTATGGGTTAATCACGGTGGTTGACTGGCGATTAGCACCTTGGTGTCTCCTAGGCAGTTTTTTAAAACACTTATCACTATAGAGAACAACTCCAATTACATATTTCTTCACCTGTTGTCAAACAAAAAAAGAAAAGAAGTTGTTGCATGATTTTTTTTGAGGTGCAATGATAGAAATTTTACTACAAAAACTTAGGCAAGTATATAATCTTCAAGGATGACATCATGGATTAAGTTAAGAGGCTCATCAAACCAACAGAGAGTAAAATGAAAAAATAAGGTTAACTTGGCCAATCTATATGCTCCTATGTTGGCGGTACGACGAAGATGACATACTCTGTATGCAAAAAAGTTTTGTAACCCACCTTTTACATTCTCTGCCACAAAACCTAGAGAGAGTTGCCACATTGGGTGTTGCTTAGAGATTTGACAAGCTAAAGGGAATTGTGAATGCAAATTTTTGCCAAGGATAGGTTGACAAAAATCAACATCTGCAAAACAATTAACATCGTTAAGGTTTATTGACGAACACCTAAAAAAAGGAGAAGATGTTTGCCAAAGAACCTCTCATGCCTAAGCCATACTAAGTTGTGAGAGTTTTGAGTAGTGAGTGGTGATTACCTATCTCTATATTTGACTTAACTATTTATAGAAAAGACTTTTCGTAGGTAGCCTGATAAGAGGGTTGCAGGCCATAATAAGTAGACCTATATGTTCTACTAGCATGGTGCAAATCTCTTGCTACGATAGTGTAGGCCTTTATGGTAAGCGTGATCTTTATTAGGACTTACCGGAGTATGAGACACCCAAGGGAGACTACGAAGAATTGAACCTTGCCTCTTTGGATGCAGAGAAGGGCAAGGTTGCAAGATTATGGGCATTATGGGCTTAGAAAAGACACCTTGATATGTACTTGAACGCGGAAGCCCAAAACTGATAGGGCATGCATATGCTAGCCTACTAAGGTTTCGTGTGTGGTCTACTCTTGACGTTCAGATTAAATTTGTCATATTGAGCTAATAGTTCATGTGTGCAATGTAGAGTTCCAAGTCTTTGTGGGAAATTGATTCCTTTTTGCTCCTCAGAAGGCTTTAACGTAAATTTGCAGATAACCCTTGTGGAGATTCTCTCAAGGTTTTAAAATATGACTTTATGCCTCGTTAGGTGACTAGGTAACCGAGAAACTCTGAACGTGCACTTTGTGGGTTTAACTTCACGTGTACACTCACAAGAGTGAGAACTTTCAGCAAGGTTCTTGTGGTTATCTACACGTTTTGGATCAAGGGGTAAAAGGTTTTGATTATGAGAGGTCTTATATGATCTCTAATCTGTAAGATGTTACAATTTATCTTAGACTCTTCATGAAAGGTAGTTGACTTAATCAAGGAGTCTTGTTGGAAAGTATTGGGTCTTAGCTATGACTCATTGGAATAATGTAGTTTGTTTATGTGCGCGCTTTGCTGAGTCTTGGTTTTAAGATTGAATAATTATCATTCGTTAGGAGAGGAGCATGGTGACTTGCTTAGGAGCCAGTGTTTTGCTAGAGTTCCAAGCTCTTGGTGTGGCTTTGGGCCTGATTGAAGTGGGCCTGTGCAACTCTTCATTGGTTCTGTATAGCTAACTTGGCGCGATTTTGGTGAAGTAGTGATCCAGATAAACAAAAAATTCATTAGAAGTCATGGGAGAAGCTATGTTTACCGAAAGACGAATAGAGATTGGGATTCCAAGACTTCTTTGCGTTCAATTTGGATGTGTTAGCAAAACAGGATGACGTTTTGAGCAAATCTTGACTCATTGGTTGCTCGATTGGTCAAGGCACAATATTTTCCAGACTCGACTTTTTGGGAGGCTTATTCACAGACAAATAACTCGTATTGTTGGAAAAGTATTATCTAGGCTCAGGGCGTTTTAAAATGAGGCTCTCGGTAAGTGGTTGGGAACGGGGCTAGCATCTAGGTGTGGTGAGATCGTTGGATATCGAGATTAGACTTTTTCAAGGTATTTTCAATCGCTTCGGGCTCTCAGATGAATTGAATGCTAGCCACTTGATTAATAGAGAGATACATGCTCCTGGAAACATGAATTGTAGGTAGAGTTGTTCATGATGGAGAATGTCGAGATAGTTAGTACAACTGACAGCTCTCAGTGCATCATTTTCTTCTGCCAGCATCCCATATAACTTGTTGTGGAAGTCAATTTGGAAGGCCAAAGTGCCACCTAAAGTTAAAACTTTCACATGGAAGGCTAGTCATGGTATACTCCCAACAAAAAACAACCTAGCAAAGAAAGGGGTAGTTATGGAGTTGGCATGTGTAGCGTGCAGTGAAGGGCTTGAGACCGAGGGGTATGTGTTTTGGGAATGTAGCTTCACAAGGGCTCTATGGTTTGTGTCACCATTTAGGGTTAGGTTTGGTATTAGGAGTCGACCTGTTTATGCGGGAGAGGATGATGTCATTAGTGGAGCAGCGTAGCAAGGATTTTGAGGTCTTTTGTATGTTACTGTGGGCATTATGGTAGAAGAGAAACTCACTAGTTGGGGAAGGAAAAAGGGGGCAACCTGTGGAGGTGGTCCAAAGGGTAATGAGTTGGTATAATTCGTTTTGGTTGGTGTGTGAGCAACCAAGGTTATCCAAACAAACTACCCAACAAAAATGGATGGTGCTTGTGAAGGGGTAGGTAAAGGTGAATGTGGATGGGGCTACGCGGCTGGAAAGGAAGGTGGGTGGGGTTGATACTATAATTCGGGATTAAAAAGGCAATTTTATTGCTGCTGGTGGGTGAAATATGGAGAGGATTGGGATTGCTCTTTAAGTGGAGCTCTTGGCGGTGTTGGAGAGGTTGCAGCTGATGGGTAGGTTAAGGCTAACAAAAATGGTGGTGGAAAGTGATTCTTCACTTGTCATTGCTGCCATTAAGGAGCCTAGAAGGGACTTATCGAAGTACGGGTTCATGGCGGAGGATGAGCTGCATGCGGCAACTTATATTGTACACGTTGAGTTTGTGTATGCTTCAAGAACTTGTAATGGTGTTGCCCATCGAATTGCTCAGTTTGCCACTGCTATTGGCAATAAACTAGTTTGGTTCGAGGAGCCTCCTAACTTTATTTAGGACCTTCTTGTTCAAGACATGATGTATTATGTACTATTTCAATAAAGTATAGATGTTTCATTAAATAAAACTAAAGCTTAATTAGTGAGTTTATTCTATCGTTAAGAGCAATTTCGTCATTCTAATTATAAAATCCACTTGGTACGCGTTGATTGATTGTGATCATTTATGGTTGCGAAATCCCATCCTCGGATTTCACTATTTTCATTTTATTAATTTCAATGCGTTTATATTCGCGACGCATAATTTTATTAGTAAAAGGACGAAAACACCCTTAATGGACTAAACAGAATTTTTGAGGACATATTTGATGCGTATGTATTTATCTATTTTTCTTTACGTATTCAGATATTACTCGTTGATACGAGTGCGTGAGCGTAAACGGATCGTAATTTGGAGTTATAATGAAGGAGTTATTAACGTTTAAAGTTGGGGGCATTTTAGTAAATCTAACCTTCATATCTAGAAGGCTCCAGCAAAATCTGGAGCAGTGAGGAAGTGACACGTGGACGACTGATATGAAAAGAAAAGAAGAGAAAGAAGAAGGGGAATGGAGGAATTAGAAGGCAGAAAGGGGGGGGGGATGAGAGAAATGAGAGGGGAGAGAAAGGAGAACTCGGCCGGATCCTCTTTGACCTGGTTTCTTGATCCGGTTGTGTCTCTTTCGTCCGATGTCCGATTGAGGTGATTTTGGTGTCTATGGAAAGCTCTCGGCGAGCCCAACATCTTGGTGGTATTATATTTCTCAATTTCTAACCCAATTTTACAAATCAAAACCATAAAGTCCACGATTTTTTGGCGGTTTTCTCATTTTTTCAATGATTTGGACAACGATTACCATCGATTACCACCGCCAATAGACATAAAGTTCAAGCAGTGGTGGAGGCGTCGGAGCTCATATGGAAGCCAAATCGAAGCACACCATTTTCTAGGGTTTCCGAAGGTCCGAGGCTGATTTCAGACGTTTCCCGTCCGAATTGAACTTTGGCCTAGGTATGAAAATTTCTCCCCTTATTTACATATACAAATCTGTAAATTTTGGTAATTTTTGGAAATAGTTGAATTTTCCGGTTAGTTGGGGCGGCGGCGCGTGGGCCGAAACCTCACCTGACCTTTCTAGGCTAAATTTGATGCCCCAATTCCATATTTGACATCCGTGTAATGAAATTCTGATGTTTTAACATAGTTTCGTAGTTGACCGCCTAGTTGGCCACCACGGGATCATTATATGAATTGATGATCCGACCGTTAGATCGGCACCAAAATTAAATAGGTAATAGTACATAATATTTAAGTACTTTAGGAACTTACGGATCTTCCCGAATTAGATTTCTAAGTTATAAAATCAAACGTTGACCTCCACTTGAATTTGCAATTGGCAGAGATCCAATCGTTTGATCATTATGAAATTTTAATATGTTGTTCTAAAAGCATAAGGAGACTCTTGGGAAGTTACGGATCAGAAATCTAATAGGCGAATCTTTCGGATTAGGTTATTAGGGCTGTGGACCCTACCCTCAATCTTGATCGATGTTTGACTTTTTAGTCAACTAGCCCGAGTCTTTCTAGCGTGCCGCTAAACTTAGAGTGTTGTTGAGATTCCATGGAGCTTATTGGGCTCAACATGATGACGTATCTTCCTCGATTGACATGCACCTTGTTTTACATATTGATGGCATCACATTGTGTTATGCTTGTTGATTTTATGTGATTTGAGTTGTGTATTGAACTTGTTGTGGAGTGTGGTTGATTTGTATGTTTGGCCTGATGTGATGAAATGTGAGGGCTAGTAGTGGACCATGAACCCATTATCATGGGGTTTGTTGCTTCGAGACTTGTTTCACATATCGTATCATTATTTCATTTCTCGTTTCGTTGAGTCGTTCTAATTGTGTACCTTGTGCTTTGGTCAATTTCTTGTTTGGTTGAGCTTTTGTATTTTGAGTATTTGTTTCATGTATTGTTCTTCGAGCGTTGCTATATTTCTTGGACTTCCGCTCGGTTCCGTTGAGTGATTCGGAACTGGGTTTCTGCTGGGGTTTTGTTGAGTGGTCCGAAATCGTATCCAGCTTGGATTTCATTGAGTGGTTCGATATGCATTGTACTCTGCGATTCAGTTGACTGGTCCGGAATCGTACCCACTCGAATTCCGTTGAGAGGTTTGGAATACCTTCAACTCCGCGATTCCGTTAAGTAGTTTGGAATTGTATCCTGGTTTGGATTCCGTTGAGTGGTCCAAAATCGTATCCACTCGAATTTCGTTAAGAGGTTTGAAATCCTTTCTACTCTGCTATTCCGTTAAGTGGTCTGGAATCCTACTTGGTGTTTTGATTCTTTTGAGTGGTCCGAAACCCGATGTTGATGGATTTCGTTGAGTGGTCCAAAATTGCATCATTTGACTTGTTGGTTCCTTGGAACTTGATTTCAGCTTCAGAGACGTAGGCTTCGGTCGAATTGTGTCGCTCTAGCCTTGCGTTTCAATGTATTGTATGTGTTATTGATTAATGTGATTATTGAATGGTGTTGGAAAGCTTATGTATGTGTGAATGGCAAGATGACTAGAGAATATTATTGTACTTCGTCAAATGTTCCTTGAGATGTTGCATGCTTGAATCGTGGTATTATGTTGGGACATAGTGGTTTATGTGATGAATGTTCGAGTGTAGTGAATGACGAACTATGAATGGCTTGATCCCTGTTTAGGGTACGTAGGCAGTCTAACGAGGAGGTTAGATGCAACCATAAAACATATGAAAAATTACTATGCGATCCGATTATTGAGTTGTGCTTTGCCCATATCCCGGAGGCGGGGTATGTTAGATACATATTTTTTGTGACGTCACGTGTCGATCTTGGATGTATGTCGGAATTGGGGCGTGACAATGGTTCCACGTGTTCAATCTAGACACCCGAAATACAAAAGGGTGGGGCCAAATTAAAATGTGAAGAGATGTTTTGCATGTTTGGTCAAAACTTCACGTGGTCAGGTGCTTTACACCCGAGAGGTGATTCTAATCCTGACATGGTCAGGTGGTTTGGCCCTAAGAAGTTCTTCTAATCCTGACATGGCAATCGATGTTATTTTAGTTATAAAAATAATTTCACAAAAAAAAATCCGGACCATAAACAGAGAATCCTATATCAAATATTGTCATTATTATTTTACGAAAACCAGGCGTTTCTAATTTGACAGGAAACGAATATCAACTTAAAAAATGTACAAGATACCTAATATTACCATACTAAAAAAAGTTTGAAAAAGACCAACAAAAATAAAGTGAATTAGCATCACTTGGAACCCCTTTGTTTTCTTATCTCAAAAGCTAAAAAGCCAACGAATCTAGTAAATTTATTTCTGCCCAAAAAAATGCTAAATTTCAAATTCCATTTCAGAGCAAGTTTAAGCAAAGAATTTCCAATCAATGACAATTGACAACCGCTAAGATCTCGTTTGGCAACTCGGACTGTACTGACTATTTCTGTTGGATAGGATAAATAGCCACCAGATAGTACTGACTAAATTAGTCGGGTGTTTGGTGCAGTATCGGACTAGTGATCGTATTATTTATACTATGTTTAGTATTATATTAGATATGAGGAATCAAATTTAAAAAAAATGTGAAATCATTTTTTTGTTTCCCTCTCTCTCCCTTCTTCTTCCCCGACTTCAGAAGAATCCAAAATAATTGTTCCCCAGCTCTCTCCGCCACACCCCCCAAACTCCCTCCCTTTCTCTCCCATATTCTTCTTCCCCGACTAAATAATCCGGGCGTTTTGGTTGGTTTTATTAAGCGGGTGTATACCGTGTTATCCTATCCGACCGGTTAAATTAATCCGGCGCTTATTTAGTACGAGTGAACGCCAAACACCCGAATCCGTATAACTAATCCTATCCGATCTGCCAAATAGGGCCTTAAATGCTACGCTTTGTTAACTATAGCCGCCATTACCAAACCCCCCGCAGCAAGTCAAGCGTCTCTTCTCCCAAAATCCTTTGCCCAAACTAATATTCCTTTCACACGCCCAATCGTATTCCTTTCACACCGCTGCGGTTATTTTATCAACGCCCACTTAACCGCATAATCCAAAACCCCACAACCGTCTCCGACGATAATCCAAATAAATTTCCTAATTTCACGGCGGTCTGGAAAACAACGGAAGGGCAAAAGAGTCATTTCACGACACACTCTTTCCTCAGCTCTTCCTTTTGCTATTTGAACCCCACTCCCTCGAAGTCTCTTCCTCTGCACGTATTAATTTAATTCCTATTGATATAAATATCATGCAACCCACATTCTCTGCTCTCACACACTAAAAGCTTACTCCTGCCCTCCCTCCCTCCCTCTCTCTCTCTCTCTCTCTCTCTCTCTTAAAACTCAGACCGATCACAGACGCGATGTCTCAACGCGGCCGCGGCCGAGGCCGCCATTCCGACCCCTCGTACGGCTCCGACGCCCCGCCGTTTAATCGCGGTGGTAGAGGCGGAGGCCGTGGTCGGGGACGACAGTCCGGTGCTCCACGGTCGTTTCAGTCCGAATCGGGCCCTAGTCGTGGTGGTCCTGGAGCTTTCCCCGCTTCGACGGTGACTCAAGCTCCCTCGCCGGCGCCGTTGGCTCAAACACCGTCTCCTGGTGGGCCGGCGCCGATGGCTCAAACACCGGCTCCTCGTGGGCCGGCGTCGATGGCTCAAACACCGTCTCCTGGTGGGCCGGCGCCGATGGCTCAAACACCGGCTCCTCGTGGGCCGGCGTCGATGGCTCAAACACCGTCTCCTCGTGGGCCGGCGCCGATGGCTCAAACACCGTCTCCTCGTGGGCCGGCGCCGGATCAGGGTTCCTCCAGCTCGGCGCCTCCGCCCGCTGAGGCTCTTGTCATCTCTGAGATGGAGCAGAAACTGACGCT
This sequence comes from Pyrus communis, assembly GCF_963583255.1. NCBI lineage: Eukaryota > Viridiplantae > Streptophyta > Magnoliopsida > Rosales > Rosaceae > Pyrus > Pyrus communis. The sequence goes on along the minus strand of NC_084810.1, from coordinate 16,808,394 downwards.
TACCGCTCCGCCGCCATCGTCTTCCAAGGCTGTCCGGCATCCGCCGAGGCCTGGGTACGGGAAGGTCGGCGAGAAGGTCCAAGTCAGGGCCAACCATTTCTTAGTGGAGGTTGCTGATAGAGATCTCCATCATTACGATGTAAGCGTCCTTCTTCCTTTGTTCTTTTTGCAGTTTTCACTTTTTCGTTTTTATTTTTCTATGTTTATCTGTCCATCTGCATTTTACAGTTAATTTTGAATATTTTTTTTTTTTACGTTTTCCTTATAATTTTGTTTTTGAAAACTTGACTAGGAATGTCATTTTTGGACCCGAAAATGATCTGTTGCCCTCAAAACATCTCTGTGACTCCAAAATTTCTTTGACATTTTACTTTTTACAATTTTTAAAAGTATTTCTGAGTTGATCTGCTCAGATGCTTCCGACTTTCGAGCGTCGTCATTGTGTTTTCAATTTTTGGCAACCATTTTGTTTTTGTTTTTAATTTTTTGAAATTTTCATTTGGATATCGTTTTGGCGTTCTTCTACCGCTGTAAATCTGACTCAGAAACGAGATTTGACGTTCCGAAAACGATTTTCTGAGTCGAAAGCGAGTCATGTGCTTTTGTACAATTTATTCTCTATTTGCTTTACTTTTCGCTGTTGCCCAACTATTTAAAATTGACCTAAATTTGTTCTAGTCAAAATGCTGAATTGCAAAATCCCAGTTTCATTTGTTTTTCAAAAAGGGTTTTGTAAATTTGATCCAGGTAGGTGTTTTGGGAAAACTCTTGATGTTTTTGAAAACACGTTGCTGATCCAAAATACCGAGTACCAAACAGCACCTATTGATGAAAGTTTGGGTGAAATAGGGTTGGTTTTCATTTGGTATTCAGTATTTTTGACTCAGAAGTGTGTTTTTGGAACAATGTAATTCTTTTGGTACTTTCTGAGCTTAGTAAACAGTGATTTTCTTGGTAAACCGTTCGTATTCTCGCTTAATTGGACAGTTGATTATTGTTGTTTTGGTTATGTGGTTGTGGGGTGTCCTAAGATTTCATTTGGTTGCTGTTGCTGTAGGTGTCGATTACCCCTGAAATTGCATCGAAAAAGATCAACAGGGATGTAATTAAGCAGCTCGTAAAACTTTACAAGGAGTCCCACCTGGGCAAGAGGACCCCAGCTTATGATGGGATGAAAAGTATCTATACAGCAGGCCCCTTACCATTTGCCTCGAAAGAGTTTGTGGTGAGGTTGGCTGAGAAGGAAGGCCGGGAGGGTTCCTCTGCAGCAGCTGGTGCCAAGAGGTATATTTGTATGAAAGTTTAGTGTCTTGTTGTCATTTTTGCATTGTTTTTTATTTGTTGCGGTTTTTTTAATGTTTTCTTCTTTGTGTTTGAATGGGCTTACAGAAGGGACCGAGATTTCAAGGTTACTCTTAAATTGGCTAGCAAACCCGACCTTTATCAACTCCAGCAGTTCCTACGAAGCCAGCAGCATGAGTCGCCTCAAGATGCAATTCAAGTTCTGGATGTTGCACTTAGGGCTACACCTTCGGAAAAGTAAGGTCATTATTTCTTAGAAGGGCATAAGATTTATGTTGTCCTTATGTACCTTTTTTTCCTTAACTACTGACGGTTTGAGTGTTGTAATTTCTATCAGATACACTGTTGCTGGGAGGTCTTTTTTTGCCATAGAGCTTGGGCAGAAAGGTGATCTTGGTGATGGTCTGGAATACTGGAGAGGCTTTTACCAGAGTCTAAGGCCGACTCAGTTTGGGCTTTCACTCAACATAGGTAATGCATTGACCAAAATTTCCCTGTTCTGATAATCATATGAAGTTAAGTAACAAGAGTGTTGTGACTATCTTTTTTTTATTCATATGTTTGCAGATGTATCAGCAAGAGCATTTTATGATCCTGTCCTGGTAACTGTGTTTGTGAAGAAACTTTTAAATTACAGAGAACTGTCAAGGCCTTTGCCTGATCGTGATCGTTTGAAGGTATTTACTATTTTTGTTTCGATTTGTTTCAATTTGTTTCAAGCAGTTTTGGTAGGCAACTTATCAAAGAGTAAAGCTATTATGAATAAAATACAATGTGAATATGTTGAGTTGATAGTTTGTAATTATTTTATACCAGTCTGAACAACCAAGTACAAGTAATTTATGCTAGTTGTGGGTTATATTTATGCAGCAGATTTGCTAGTATTTATGCTCATTTGGTTTTGAAGCTGCATTTTGTTTTAGCATGTAATCAGTTGCTTTTATCTTGAATTGACTTGTCCATTTTGGATTGACTTCCTTTGGATCAGGTGTAGATATCTACATAGACTAATTTATTCAGAGTTCTGTGTATTACCATTTACTTATGTTTGTCCAAAATTGTTGCTTAAAAGTATTTGTCTTAATCAGAGCTGGTCGGCATTCTGTTATTTACAGGTGAAAAGGGCCTTAAAGGGGCTCAAGGTAGCAGTTTCTTATCGTGAGAATAGATCTTATAAAATCAGTGGGGTCTCTGTCGAACCGCTGAACATGTTGACGTAAGTCTTGTAATCTTTATGTTACATTCATGCTTATATCTTGTTTATATGTAAATAGACTTCTTGTGGTACTTGATTTGCTTGAAGTATAGAACACGACTTTTCATACACATTGTCTACTCTTGTTATCATACATCGTAAAGGGTAATTTTGAAAAGAAAATCAAATTGAGTTATGACAGTGTTCCATGGTAACAGACCATTCATAACTTAATATCCATCTTTGCGTTTTAGGTTCACTCAAGAAGATAATAGTAGAATTTCAGTAGTACAATATTATCGCAATACGTACAATATTGTGCTAAGGGATGTGGCAATGCCTGCGCTTCAATCTGGGAGCGATTCAAAACCTGTTTATTTGCCTATGGAGGTTCCTTTCTTGACTTCTTGGCCATTTTATTTCCTAGCATGTTTCAGTTCTAAGTGTGGTAGTAGTCTTGAGGAGATAGTTTACTTATTTAACTTTTTGGCAGCTTTGTTCCATTGTTGCTGGGCAGAGGTACACGAAGAAGTTGAATGAGAGACAAGTAACAGCTCTTCTGAGAGCAACTTGTCAACGCCCTGGAGAAAGAGAACGAAGTATATACCAGGTCTGGATGTGATTTAATCTTTTCAACCAATGACACTCCTTTCCTAATCTAGATGGTTTTCATTTTGTTTCTGGTGCGGACGTTTCTGCATCTGTGATTCTGTGCAGATGGTTAAACACAATGCTTACAATAAAGATGAGATTGTCCAGCGGGAATTTGGAATGCATATAAGAGAAGATATGGCTTTAGTTAACGCTCGTGTGTTGCCATCGCCCTCGGTAATTATTTATTTCCAATTTTGTTTGAATATTGCTAGTGTTTTTTTATTCATCTTTTTTTTTTCTTTGCTGGTGTTTGAATTGATGACAACAGCTGAAATACCATGACACTGGTCGTGAGAAGTCTGAAAATCCACGAATGGGGCAATGGAACATGATCAATAAGGTATGGTATTGGTTTTTAATTTGTTTAGATGGATCTGTGTGTATGTTGAACCCCATTGCATACATATTGAATCCTTGATGTGTTTTGAGGGTAGTTACACATGATTTATGCAACTGAAGGGGTTTGAGGTTAGTTAAACATGATTTTTGTAATTTAAGAGTCTTTGCAGATAGCAACTTCACTTGTTCATATTTTATTATCGGCTGTAAGCATTTTAAAATACTGTTTTTTTTTAACGGCTTTTGTGATATGTGATGCAGCATCAAAATTAAACCATTGTTCTTATTAGAAATTTGGTTTCTGATTATTTTTAATTTATTCTGGTTCTGTAGAAAATGGTTAACGGTGGTCGAGTGGATTTCTGGGCATGCGTCAATTTCTCCCGATTGGACCCAAATTTTAACTTCCGATTCTGCGACGATTTGGTTAATATGTGCGGCAGCAAGGGAGTGGTAGGACTTCCTTTCTTAACTTTCTCCCCTTTCTTAACTTACTCCTCTCTTTGCATTGAATTGTTTCTTTTCCTAACCAAATTGTTTATTTCCTAGCATTTCCATCCGCAACCTTTACTTCCTCATCAATCAGCACATCCTGGGCAAATAGAGAGGGTGCTTAGAGATATCCATAAGGTGTCTAGCAAGAAACTTGATGAAATTGGACATAAGGGAAAGCCTCTTCAGCTGTTAATTGTCATTTTGCCTGATGTCACTGGATCATATGGTGAGTAGCAATCTTGGAACAAAAACTCTGGTATCTCTACAATATCATGCTTAAAATAATTGTCTTGTATTTCAAGAAAATCATGTTTAAAATCTGACATATTGATTGCTTGCAGGGATGATAAAACGAATATGTGAAACTGAGTTAGGAATCGTGTCTCAGTGCTGTCAGCCTAAGGCAGCATCAAAGCTGAGTAAACAATACCTTGAAAATTTGTCGCTCAAGATAAATGTGAAGGTTCGTTAACGGAAAAAAAAATAAGAAAGAGATTATATTGTCCATCATATTACTTATTGTGTGTGTTCTTTATGTGTTGTCTCACGTTACTTAAACATTGAAAACTGTTGTAGGTTGGTGGAAGGAACACTGTTTTGACTGACGCCATTGAAAGAAGGATTCCTCGGGTTAGTGACATTCCCACAATCATCTTTGGTGCAGATGTTACCCATCCTCAACCTGGCGAGGACAGCAGTCCGTCAATTGCTGCTGTAAGTTCTTTTATTTTGATTTCATTTGAATTAAAAATGCATAATGTGTCTGTTAACCTGTTAGTTTATTCCAACAGGTGGTGGCGTCCATGGATTGGCCAGAGGTCACCAAGTACAGAGGAATTGTTTCTGCACAGGTTCACCGTGAAGAAATCATCCAAGATCTGTATACTGTAAAACAGGACCCTAACAAGGGACTTGTTGCTGGAGGAATGATCAGGTAATTGGGTCAACATGCACACGCTTTTGTTGTTGTTTCAATTTTTATTTTTATTTTTTTATAGTAGTTGAGTATATTTTCTTATCATGATTATTTTCATGACGTTAGGGAGCATTTCAGAGCATTTCGACTAGCAACTGGCCAAATACCAAAAAGAGTAATCTTCTTCAGGTAATAATTGTTTTTGCTGTGGTCAAGGAAAATCAAACAACACAACAACACTATGCTAATATTTGTTTTGATGTTTGCTTGACAGAGATGGAGTTAGTGAAGGGCAATTTAGTCAAGTTCTGTTGTATGAAATGGATGCTATAAGAAAGGTATGCTGACTGCTGGAATTCCAGAATTATTTTTTTATTCTTTAGATGACTTGTTATTGATCACTACTTAATTATTTATATTGAGTAGTTAGTGAGTTATTTTTTAAGATGAGCGATTTTATCTAATATGTGTGTCATTGCCTTTTCAGGCTTGTCAATCGCTTCAGGAGGGATATCTGCCCCCAGTTACTTTTGTTGTGGTGCAGAAAAGGCATCATACACGCCTGTTCCCTACTGATCGGAGGACTGATAGGAGTGGAAATATTCAACCAGGTTACAATTTTATATGCATTGAGAATCTGAGATTTATTAAATTTGTTGCTTTTCTGGTTTGCGCTTTAACTCTCTTTATCTTGTCTAGGCACTGTTGTTGACACCCAAATTTGTCATCCGACGGAGTTTGACTTCTATCTCAACAGTCATGCTGGCATTCAGGTACTATTTGTGTTGTTGATTTATGTATGCCAGTTCCCTTTTTGCCGGTGGTTTCCTTGCCCTTGTTGAGGATGTATTTGTGTTCTAGTAACTTTTAAATATGAAATATTGCGCTGTGCTATAGTTTGAACTGTTATCTTCTGTGCTAATGCAGGGAACTAGCAGGCCTGCACATTACCATGTCTTGTATGATGAGAACAATTTCACCGCAGATGCACTGCAGATGCTAACGAACAACCTATGCTACACGTAAGCAGACAGTAATTTCATTTCTTACTCTGGCTTATGCACTTGTACGATGCCAATTTTAAGATAACATATTGTTTGCTGGCTTTCTAATTGTATGTTTTTCAGGTATGCAAGATGCACTCGTTCAGTTTCCATTGGTACACACTTGAGTTGTATTCATACATCTGTTTTCTGAAATCATGTTTTTTCCTGATTGCACTGATGATGTTTGTGATTTTTGATGCAGTTCCTCCTGCTTACTATGCTCACTTGGCTGCCTTCCGTGCAAGATACTACATTGAAGGCGAGTACTCAGATGGAGGTTCTACTACCGGATCTACAGCTGGGGGTTCTGGTGGTGTGCGGTTCCGTGCCCTACCTGAGATAAAAGAAAATGTGAAAGAAGTTATGTTCTACTGCTGAATCAGTCTTGAGCTCCGTTTGGTCGCTGGTGGCATTGGTTTCGAGTAGTGTTTTGTAGAGGTCTGTTTTGTCGCTGGTCGTGGTCAGTTTCTAGTAGTTGTGTTTCGTCAAGGTCGTATGAACTAAAGTTGCACAACACTTTAATCTTATATTTTGGTTATCGTCTGGAAGATGGACGTTTAAATCGCTCATCTCATCCGCGATGGTTTTGGTTGTAAGTTTTGTGTCCTATGGGGGCCTTATGAAACAAGTTTTGTGAAGGAAATGGATTTTGGTTCAAACTTCAGAACCAGAATATTTTGAGGTGGACATATATTTCAAGGAAAACAAATGAAAAGTGTTTTAAAAATTTGAGTTTTAATGATAAGGACAAAATAAAGGGTAAAGTGAATGGTATCAGAATTAATTTTTTAGTGTACAAATGTAATTTTTCGTTAAAGTGAACAGTATTGTAAGCTTTTTGTTAAAGTTCTCATTATTATATGTACTTGTTTAGAAAATTTATGAACTAAATTTTGTAAACTAATTGATATGGTTGTTAATGATTGAATTATTGCTGTGTTGATACAAGTTTAGAATCATTAGATTCTGTTTTGTGTATATTTTTGTTCTGTATTTGACCTGCCTCTGCTTGCCAATTGGTTCGTTTGGGTGAAAGTATGGGTTCATATTTTTGTCCAAATATTGCCAATTGGCTAATCACCCGGGCAATTATCGTCCTAAGGAGTGGAGTTGCTCTAATAGCATCTAGGGAGATGCAAGAAGTACATAGGATCTCCAAACTATATCTCCCTCATTGGAATAACACTCATGTACATGTATTTTACATTTCCATTTTGCATGTATCTATTGAAATTGCTGTAATGAAGGTAGCCATGACATTGTGGCGAGCAAGCGGGGGATATAGTTTCTAACTTAAATGCATATAATTTTTATAACATCCACGGATTTGCCCACGGATTTGCGAGAGAGAGATTAATCTTGTGTTCCAACTTCCAATTAACAGACACTTGGTACTATAGTCTAGTGTATTTCTCTTTATTTATAAGTGAGAAGTTTTATGTTCGATTTTCGTCAAACACGTATTTTAGATCGCATTATTGCCAGCAACAATATTGTTTATTAAAAAAAAAAATCGCAATTTATAACATCCACGCTTTTCTTATTGGCTGCCCAACTCCAACTATTTATGATCAGCAAAATCAACTGTCTCATATTCCCTTCTCAAAACCCAAATGCCAACAAAAATCAAATTATTGTTACAGTCCTATTAGATTAGGAATGTGATTGTGTAAATCCTAATATATATTGGAATATCTCTTAGATTCCTATTAGGAATTGATTACCTATTAAATGTTGTAATCCTAAAGGGAAAAGTTTTTACCTATCCTACTATTATAAATAAAGGTACAATGAGGTAGAATAGAACACCCACAATTACACATCTCTTTCTTTCTCTCTACTATTGCCGCACCTTCCCTCTCTCTCTGGCCTCCATAATCGTTCAATAAATTATGCCTACAACACGTTATCAGCACGCACTTGACGCTACGCTAAAGAGAGTTTATTCTTCAATCAGGGGAGTATTACGTTTTAATCATTCTTTTTATGATTAATTTATTATTTTGAATTGATCTACATGCTATTGATTCAATATAATTTTTCTATGTTGAATGTGATACAACGCATTGGATATGCAATTCCAGCTTTCTGAGAAGGATCTTCTACAAATTCAAAGGCTTTTGTTTTTTTCTGCCAATCAGGTACGCTTAAAATAAAGTAAGATATTTGAAACGACCATGAAGCATGAAAACATTCCCCATGATGTATGAACCCTATACATTTATATTTCCCTTTCGATATATATATATATATATATATATATATATTGTATATGTTCATATATTTGTCAATATATATATTTGTTTCATGCATTGCACAATAAAATTGTTATGTGGAATATGTGAGTCAATGTATAAAATTAAATTAGAAGCAATTTTAGGGTTTCTTAAACCCTAAGGGATTTTTGAAAGAAAGTGGAATGGAATATGGTGCGGCACACCACCGCATCATCACTATGGACACAGCAACCAGGCCACGGCCTGGACTTCACCTCGGCAGGGCCTGAAGCCCCAAGCCCAAAACACTGAAACCAGCCCAGTTTGGCTGAGTCCCTCCACCCGCGTGTCTCAACCTTATGGTTGCTGGGCTTGTGTAGCAGCAAAGGGCCTGCAACCTTGGCCTTCAGTCTACGTTAGCAAGCCGCATAGCTTGCTAGGCCTTGCAGTACCCCGACCCACCTTGCATGATAGCGAGCCCATTGCAGCTGAGTTTCCTCGCGCCAAACCCAAGGCCAGCTCATGCTGGCCTTGTCCCGTGCCCTCATTTGGTCCAAAAATTGAAACCTAGCTGGGGCTGGGGTTTCTCCTTCATCCTGTGACCTGAAGTTCACACTCGAGGCCTTTTTGGGCCATGCCTTTTACTCAAGGCACCCAACCGTGCCTAATTATTTTTTTGGGGGCAATTTTTTGACCCAATGCTATTATTTTAGCATTCTAAATAATTTTAACCCATATGTTAATATTATTTTGCTTCTACAATCGACCATGTATGGCCCGATCTATTAAATTAATTAAAAGTGACATGCAGTCCATTAATCTGATAATGAATCCAAAATTATTGACTTGAAGATCACTTTTGGACATTAACGATTCAATAATTTATTTTTATACTTTGAACCATTGACACACTTTCTTAGTCCCAACGCTCTCACACTTGAGTTCCCGAAGAAACTCAAATCTACTGCACTTAGTTGTATATTGCATTCTGTGTTCTTGCACGAACCTTTCTTTTATGAACTAAACATTCATAAACTAAATTGAACCTGTAGTTTTAAATGTAGTGCCTTTGAAACCTAAAAATTTCATAAAACAATACACATATGAAAACCCAACGTTTTCATGAAAACCATGTCTTAGAACTCGAAGGTTCTAACTTTGATGCTTATGGATGATTCCTTCCCATAGCACCAATCACAATCTTGTTCCTTCCATTCCGTGGATTGTCGTACCGTCACAAGTTCGATTTTCCTGATTTGGACATTTATAATAGAAACCACTTTATGTGGGGTACAAGACGTGAATCTCCGCTTGACTATCAAGAAATTGAGAAACCATTGACGCCAACAATGGCATGGAAGAGTTGAATAAGCCTCCGACATGATCTTCATTCAAAGACTTATGCCCGACGCATTATTAACGGAAATACCTCCCAAACGAGGATTCCATGGCTCTTTGGCTCGCTCCTACAGACCACCAAATCATGAAAGATATTGCCTGAAGCACACCATGATTACGTCCATGAATGAGCACGATTATGAAGTTTATAAATCCGATCGAATTTTAACTAAGAGAATACTTTTCTCGTCATTCCTTGTTTCTAACTCGCTCCTAAAGCAACAAGTGTAGAAAACAGAAGTTTACCAAAATTCTCGGATCTGATTACTACCACAAACATATGGTAGAATCAGGGCCTGCCAAGATGTGGCATCATGCCTGAAGTGTGATCCTTGGCACCTAAGACCTAAAGCTTCAACAATAAGGAATAATATTCCCAAACCTTAACTTTGCAGAATCTACTTCCGTCTTGATGGAATAGATCATTGGTTATGCACCTGTTTGTGCCCTACCAATGTTGTTGAGGCGTACCATTCTCGTAGTCAATATATGAGACTAATTTTGCTCCACCGAACACCATTGAGAGAGCAGAATTTTGACATGAATGGCCTTGTTGGTCGAATCCACCCTAGTAACTTTGGTTTACTTTGTGAACATTTTTCCATGTTCTTGGATTCAAGTTTGGTGTATGTTTTACTTATGGATAATCTTATTGATATTGTCCTCGAATATGAGTTAATTGAATCATGTTTCTTAATACATGTCACCGATTCAATTAAACACGTGATTAGGTAGGAATGTGGGAAAGTTAGTTGTCTGGATGAATGCATACTACGCACACTAACTTTACACTTAAATCACATCTCTAACAACAACTTTAGGTCTATCTAACCTGATTAAGAGCAATTGGCACGCTCTTCGTTGTATAAATGGTACTGAATTACCATTTAAGGGACCTTAAATTCTCCCTGTCGTTGAATTTTTAAGGATATTCGAGATGACAATGATCATAAATGAAACCACTGAAGAAAATAGAATGAAATATCTTTGCACCACCTCCAAAAATTAGCCTGAAGCTTTGATTTGGGGCTAATGTGTTATCTCCCAACTGGGAATACACCACATGTGGCCAACCTGGAGCTTGGTGATTGAGCAGTTTACTTGCTTTGGCACGACCTTTTGGGACACTTAGGTTAAACAATGATGCTACAACGTATCTCCTTATCTGAAGTAAGGATATTGTGCCTACAAGCACAACTTGACAAGCATGCTTATTAGGGAAATTGATTTTCTATATCATTCATCGCAAAGATATGACACGGCTTTCTTTTCACAATGGATTCAATGGAATATACGTGGACTAATCCAACCAAAACGCGGACCATATAAATACTTATGGTTTTGGTTGATGAATCGACAAACTGGTCACATGTTTGTCCACACACATTACTGCTAAACCTCTTGGCCGATTAAAGGTTCACCACCCTACTTATCCCATAAAGTTCGGGAGACTGGATAATGCCGGAGAGTTTATATCGACGGTTTTCGATAAAGTATTGCATGTCGTTTTGAGTTTATAATTGAACATCGAATTCTCATGATTCACCCCAAATAGCCTCGCCTAGTGATCATAAAGCCTAATTTAAATGATCACCCGAATTTTGGTAAACGTACCAAGTTTTCGGTTTCTACCTAGGGCTATGCAATCCTTGTACGCAGTTATGTTGGTCTGCCTTGAGGCCCATTGCCACCTAACCTATATGATGTTACAGTTGGTTATTGGGTACGAACCTGACGATTTATGTATTTATGCATTTGGATGTGCATTCCATGTGCCAAGTTGCGTCGCCGCAACATACCAACATGGGTCCTCAAAGAAGGATATGTATCTTTTGTCGATCATGATTCTCTTTCACACTCGCTTTCTAAGAGCCTTTGCACACGATCTCTTTACAGCTCATTTGCGGGTTGTCACTTTAATGAGACAGTCTTCCCGCCGTTAAGGATAAGAACGTCAACGTTCCTGTAGAACGGTGCGAAGTTGTGTGAACATTGCCCACTATGTCTTATCTCGATCCCATACCGCACAAGTGTGATAAGCAAGTGCGATGAATTCTAGTTTTCAGAATGTTGCTCCAGACGCATTCATCTGATCTAGCTAAAGTGACGTTGAGTCAACATCCCTAGAGGGTGTGCCGTCCCTGTTAGACGGTTTGGATGTCTCTGTTGGATGCTCCAGTATACCGGCGAATAGTCAATCAATTTGTATTGGCCTGGAGCACGACAAATCACTCAGTTTGTAGGATTCACTTCCCTAGAAGAGGAAGGCACAACATAAAATGAATCTACACTTGATCACTGTCTCAAATCATTTCCATCTCATGAGATTAATCCGGATTTCTCCCGAGACTAAAAGTTCTTGGTTTGGTATACTAGTTTGGATAAGCTAAATGGAATTGAAATGAGATTATCATCGATGATATTTTCACTTATATGGTAGCTACCGACATAAATGAAAAACGATGATATCGAACCGTGTTCCGTTGATTAAGTGACAACGTAGAGCTGATTGGACAACCGAAATTACAATCCAGGTCAAATTCCTTACCAAAGTGTATATTGGACCTGTCGTTCCTACACTGCCCAAGGTAACCCCGTTGTGTTACAAGTGGAAAAGGAAACATTATGAGATGAATGAAATTGTGCGATATGATGCTCGCCTTACGACACAAGGTTTCTCTTAAAACGTCCTGTGATTGATATCAACATTATGAAATATGGTTAGTGTTTTCTCCATGAGGATATAGATATGGAGATTTACATGTAAGTTCCCGAAGAATTACATTGACTGGTTCAAATAGGTCCAAAACCACGGAACACCCTTTTAACTTGTTTGAGGTTCACTTACAATCTGACGGATGTGGTATACCCGTCTAAGTGATTATTTGATCAATCAGGGATATGAATTATGCCCTTGCATGTTAAACTATGAAGTCTTATTCCGAATTGCTAGAGTTACAGTTTATGTCGTTGACACGAATCTCACTAAGACTCCGAAAGAGCTTAAGAAAACTGCCTCGCACCTGAAGATGGAATTTGAGATGAAGGATCTTGGGAAAACTCATTTATGCCTTGACCTGAAGTTGAAGCATTGTTCTGATGGTATTTTGGTCTACTAGTCGAACTACACCCTAAATGTGTCACTTTTGAGTATATCTTTGATCGTCCATACGTTATATGCAAATGAGACCCTTGAAGAGGTTATGGAATCCGAAATTCCATATCTAAGTTCAACTTTGCGCTTTGTTGTACTTAGCTCATTTTATTTAGACATGACATCTCCTTCACTGTTGATCTTGGTAAAGATGTAGCACCGTGCTTACATGCATCCACTGAATTGGTATTAAAGACGTACCTTGAAGGTACTATGAGGGCAAATCCCAACACATCTCGAGCGGATTCAACCCCCCTAATCCTCAAAATGATGCTTGCCTTGTTGTTATGCTAACGCAGGTTACTTATTAAACCTGCACAAGGAAAAATCCCCAAATGGTTATGTCTTTACCGTTAGGGATATCACAATATCTTGGAGGTCCACGATATGATCTTAGTTGCGAAATCTTTGAATCGTTCCAAGACTCACCTCACTTCACTATGCCATAAGTGAGACATGGTTAAAAGTTCTTATTGAACATATTCGAAGTACTTGCTGTGTTTTCACCCATCGTTGAGTCCCGACGACAATCCATGAAGACTATGCCGCATGTATCCACCCGACCAAGCCATGATACATCAATGAAGTCAATGCCAAGACATATTGCGTCCACATCTACATTAGCAAAGCATCAGGAGATTGAAGTGATGCAAGCCGATCCCAGACAACCTTGCCAACCTTTACATGACGTCACTGTCGAAGTCAACCTTTCAGAAGCTTGTCCGAGGAATTGGTATGCCTAACTATTCATATGCAATGCTTGTAGTTCTCATTTGGAAGTTATGTCAAACTCAAGGGGAGTATCCAGAAGTATTCTTACTTGATCTTAATGTACTCATTTTCCCTACGATTATGAGCATTTTTCCCACTGGGTTTTTGCTACCTAACTAGGTTTTAACGAGGCACCCATCATATGCTGATCATACCCTTATGAGCTCTTCTACTTGCGTCCAAAAGACGTATAGTTTTGACTTAATACAACTTCTCACTTTTCTCCTTAGTCTATGGGTTTTCTCCCACCTTGGGTTTTACCATAGCGAGGTTTTGTGAGTTTTATTTTTATGCATTCTTCCGTTAATTTGAGAGTCGCATTTGCTCATTGTGTCGACGACTTCATCAACTGTACTTACTTCATCACTGAAGACCTGATGCGTCATTTATTTGAGTATTTACACACTCAAGGGGGAGTGTTGCAGTCCTATTAGATGAGGAATGTGATTGTGCAAATCCTAGTATATATTGGAATATCTCTTAGATTCCTATTGGGAGTTGCTTACCTATTAAATGTTGTAATCCTAAAGGGAAAGGCTTTTACCTATCCTACTACTATAAATAAAGGCACAATGGGGTGGAATAGAACACACCCACAATTACACATCTCTCTCTTTCTCACTACTATTGCCACACCTTCCCTCTCTCTCAAGGGCAGATCCAAGTACAAGGCTCTCATAGGCTATAGCATAGGGAGAGTTTGGTTCTTCAAGCTTAAAAATATTAATTTTTGGGTTAGTTTATGATTTTTACTTGTCATATTCCACTTAACAAGTGAATTTTTATTTATTAATAAGGTTGTTTTTAAGAGTAATAAGAGCTAATAGATGTTAAATAAACTCATCACTTTAACCAATATTATATTTAATAGTAATAAATTAAAACTTCCATACCACAAATGGTTTCTTATTTTATTCACTTGAAAGCTTTGAAGGCTAGCAGAAACCTAGAAAACATAGAATAAAATTCTTGTTTCAAATTACTACATTTAAGTTTTTACTATTATATAACTTTATGTAGGTAGCATAAGATTAAAAATTTGATTTCGTAGTAATAATTTTAGCTTAGCCCACCCACCGAATAATTTCTGGCTATGCCGTTGCTCTCTCTCTGGCCTCCATAATCGTTCAGTAAATTATACCTACAACAATTATTATTTTATTAACTGCCCAATTAACCACCTAATCACCTCAATTAACCGTTTTCATTTTGGAGCATCGTTCCAAAAATCATTTGGTGGTTTGTGAAATGTCAATGATGATGAGGGCAAAATCGTCATTTACCATGAGAAATCAGTCGTCATTTTATTTGATTTTCCGCTCCCTTTCAACCCAAAATCCCTTCATTCCTTCCTTTTGCATGTCTTTAATTTCTTTCATTTTCTTTATAAATAACATGCAAACACACCTCATGTCACTCTGCGCTCTCCTCACACATTAAACGCTCATCTCTTTCTCTCTCTCTCAAACCGAACGCTAGGTACTCAATGTCTCAACGTGGCCGCGACCGAGGCCGAGGTCGCCATTCGGACCCCTCGCACGCCTCCTACGCCCCGTCGTTTAATCATGGTGGAGGTGGCAACGAACGTGGATCACCGAGAGAGGCGAGGTCTCAAAGTAGCCGCCAATGGTGGACTAACTACGCCACCATAATCACCGGTGCACCACAGACGTCATTTCGATTCGCAAAGGGGCCTAGCCAGCGCAGGCCAGAAGGAATGGGTGGTTATTGTGGTGTGGTTACACCAACAACAACACCAACACCGGAGCCTAGGACAAATAATCCTCTCGAACTGGTGCCGGCTCAGGCTTCGTCCAGTTTTACTCCTCCGGATGCAGAGGCACCGCTGATATGTGAGATGGAGAAGAAGCTAACATTAACTGCTCTGACACCAGCGTCATCCAAGGCCATTAGGTTTTCGCCAAGGCCGGGTTTCAGAACTCTTGGGGAGAAGATTCAAGTGAGGGCCAACCACTTCTTAGTGGAGGTTGCGGACAGGGATCTCCATCACTACGATGTAAGTAATTAAGCCTCTCTGTATTTCGACTCTTCAGTGTCCTCTTACAGTAAGTATTTTTCCTTGGTTTTTAAATATTAGGGCAAAAAACTGTTTACTACCCTCATGTTTCATGGTTTTCAACATTTAGTACATCTAGTTTTTTTTGTCCCAGAGTCGTACCTAAAGTGTAAATTTTAGGACAGTCTCATACATCTGTTAGTCAAACTGTTAAGTCTTCTGTTAACTATGACGTGACACCCATGTAGACAATAAAAGGGGCACCATGTGTCAATAAGGGTCCCACATGGATAGTAAAAATAAATAAATAAAATTAAACATTAAACATTACAAAATTACCAAAAAAAAAAAAGATGTCTTTTTCCTTAACTCGACCCTCCCTCCCTTTTCTCCTCTGCACCTACCCAAGTCACCACCGCCATTCCATCCCCGGTGGACCCAGCCCACCTCCTCCAGGTCTGCACCATTCTCTACTAGCAACAGAACTCGCCCGAGTCATGTCTCCACTCGAACCTCAACTCTTCCGCCTTCCAACTTACCCACGAGTTCTTCCTCCAGGTCTGTAACTTCTTCCCCCTTTCATGGCGGCCTGTCTACCTCTTCTTCCAGTACACCCAGTCCTACCGCCGCTATTTCACCCACATCGCCGTCTTCTTCAACAAAGTGTTCGACGTCATTGGCAAATCCAGGAACATCCAGCTCTTTTAGGTCACCCTCCATGAGATGGCACATCATCGTTTGGTGAATTGCAAGACTTTTCTGATTGCTTTTAGGACGCTGGCCAAGGCCAGAGAGTTGAACAAATGTGTCGATTTCTTTCACACCATGAATAGGTTTGGATTTTGGTACGATTTAGGGAATTTGAATGTGGTGGTTGAGGATTTGTGTGGGTCGAAGCTCGTCGTTGAGGTGAGATTTTTGGTTTTGAAGTTAAAGGAATCGATTCGGCCCGATGAGTTTACTTACAAGTGTTTGATTCAAGGTTTTTGCGATGTGGGTGATTTGATCGGTGTTGTTGAGAAGATGATGGAGACCCTTTTCAACACGAATCGGTATGTCCAGGAACATGATGAAGACCTTTTTCACCCACATCACCGTCTTCTTCAACAAAATGCTTGACATCATCGGCAAGTCCAGGAACATCCAGCTCTTCTGGGACACCATTCATCAGATGGGACATTGTCGGATCTGGTCAAGGTCGAGCTCAATCGGCTCGATCCGTTGCTTTTCTCCAGATTTGCGGTCGATTTCTCGAGATTTGCCATCAAATCTAGTAGGTGAGGCACGCTTGTTCGAGCTTATGGGGCCGTCAAAGAGGATGAGGGTTGGATTTGGGGAAGACGAGGATGTGGGTGATGGGAGGGTGGGCACAAGTGGGATTTGGGGAGGATGAAGGTTTTTTTATATATTATATTATATGTATATTTTTTTATTTTATTTGTTTATTTTTAATTTCCACATGGATGACACGTGGCACCCAGTCATTGTCCACATGGGTGCCACATCACAGTTAACGGGAGACTTAATAGTTTGACTAACGGATGTATGAGACTGTCCCAAAATTTACACTTTAGGTATGACTCTGGGACGAAAAAAACTTGATGTACTAAATGTTAAAAACCACAAAACTTCAAGGTAGTAAACAGTGTTTAACCCTAAATATTATTTTTGCGTTTTCCGTTTACTTATCAAGAATGAATATTCAAGGCATGAATATCATCCTCTTCTGAGAGTTGTTTGACAAATTTTAGAGAAATTTTATTTGAACCCTTATAACCTATTTTTTACACCTTATTTAAATTTTGCATGTGAAATGTCTTTTTTATTCTATTGTATAATTACCATAAAGTACAAGAAGAAATTAACAATAAAACTAAATTTTATCAATACACCCACACCCAGTAATCAAACTCCTACCATCATGCAATCTTTTGCCTACTTTCTATATTATGGCAATCTTGAAGTTTTGGATTCTCCAACTAAGGTATGAATAGAATCCATCTCGTTACAAATCTAGTCCCAATAGTAAGGAATTATTCATTTTATACATTTTTTTGGTTCTTTTATCTGCCGACAACTCTTAAGTCTCTTTGCCAGTTGATAATCTAGGGTTTTTAATGATAATATTATTATGTTTTTCGTGTCTTATAGATGTGGGGGTGTGGGGTGCATTTAGTGACTGTTTCATTTGGTGGCTACGCATATTGGTGTCAATTACCCCTGATGTTACAGTGAAAAGGGTGAAAAGGGATGTGATTAAGCAGCTCGTTGTTTTGTACAAAGAGTCACACTTGGGTCAAGGAACCCCAGCGTATGATGGTATGGAAAGCATTTACACCGCAGGTCCATTGCCTTTTGAATCCAAAGAATTTCTGGTTAAGCTACCTGAGAAAGATTAACGTGACGGGTCATCTTCTTCCTCTCGCTCGAAAAGGTATAACTATTTTTGTATGAGAGTTCAGTGCTTGTGTGTCTTGTTTTCATCTCCATATGTTTTTATAGTTATTGCAGTTTTCTGAATATCATTTGTTTTTGCCTTTTGGTGTGTTTGAATGACTTACAGATTGGATAGGGAGTTTAAGGTGACTCTCAAGCTGGGGAACAAACCCGACCTTTGTCAACTACAATAATTCTTGCTCAGGAAGCAACACGAGTCGCCTCAAGAGGCTATACAAGCACTTGATGTTGCTCTTAGAGCCACACCATCTGAAAAGTAACACCTCTTTGTTAGAACCAGCGTATGACATGGTTTCTTTCATTCTGCTGTTTCTTGTTTCGTTACTAATTATATGTTGAATGTTGTATTTTCTACTGTTAGGGCTGGTTTGATATTGTTGTGCTTTGAACAAAAACTGATTCTGCTGTGATGTGAAAATATGCTTATTTTTGTTGCTTTACGTTTTCAGTTTTTTTTTTTCACCAAAAACTGTGAAAATAAGCTGTTTTTAAGTGTTTAACAAACACCTTTTTGAGCTCAGTTTTTTTTTTTATACCTACTTTTTATAAAAGTATCTCAGTACCAAACCAATACTTACACTTTTGTTGGGAGGTCTTTTTTCTTCACAACGCTTGGGCCAAAAGGTGAGCTTGGTGACGGTCTGGAATATTGGAGAGGATATTACCAGAGTCTTAGGCCAGCCCAGTTTGGGCTTTCCCTCAATATAGGCATTAGGTTCACCCAATTTCCTTGTTTCGGAAACCATGCAAAGCCAAGTAACAAGAATGCTTTGCCTAACTTCTTATTCAAATTTTGCAGATGTGTCTGCCACATCTTTTTTTGAATCCATCCTAGTAACGGAATTTGTGAAAAAATATTTCAACATAACAGATGTTTCAAGGCCTCTGTCTGATCGTGATCGTGATCGTGTGAAGGTATTCACCATTTCCTTTTGATTTGCGGAATGCAGTTTTGATAGGTAACTTACCAAGAATTAAAGTAATATAGATGAAGTAGAACACAAATCTGTTGAGTGCAGAATTTCTAATTATTTGCTAATTTTCGGAACAAGAAGCTATTCATTCTGCTGATAGGTTATATATATGTGAATTTGCTCGTATTTAGGTAGCTGCATTTAATTTTAGCATGTTATCAGTTGTTTTTGTGGATTCTTCAAGTCTCCTCCTTAATTAAACATTTTGTGTTCAACAAAGCTTGTGACATTCTGTTACTGACAGGTGAAAAAAAGCCTTAAAGGGTGTCATGGTAGCAATTTCTTATGGGACTAGAACATATAAAATCTCGGGAGTGTCCATGGAACCGCTGAACCAACTCGAGTGAGTCTTGTGATCTGTATGCTCATGCCGATTTTCAGTTTGAATCAGTACTTAATATACGAACTCTGAATACGGAAGTAGTAAGATGGTAGTTCAATAATATCGTGAAAGGTACAATGTTGTGCTAAAGAATGTGGCAATGCCTGCCATTCAAGCTGGAAGTGCTTCCAAACCTGTTTATTTGCCTATGGAGGTACCTCCCTCGATTCTTTAAGCGGCTTGTTTTCCAGTTTGATATTTTTTCTGGGTACGGTACTAGCCTTTATGCTGATTTCAATTCTTTGTTTTGGTTTTGCACTTGTACGGTGCAGTTTGAATATAACATATGTTGTTTCAGGTATGCAAGGTGCACTCGGTCTGTTTCAATAGGTACGAACTTGCCTGAGATTTTTTACTTCTGTTTTTTGAAAATTACGCGTTTGCTGATTGCGCCCTACTATTGTCTACGTTTTTTTTTTTTCGTTTCTTGTGCAGTTCCTCCTGCTTACCATGCTCATCTGCTTGCTTATCGCACACGACACTACGTTGAGGGAGTTTATTCTGATCGAGGTTCTCGTACAGGTCCTAAAGCCGGGGTTGCTGGTGGTGTGCGGTTCAGAGCCCTGCCCGAGATCAAAAAACATGTGAAGGATGTTATGTTCTACTGCTGAAATATATAGGCAGTTTTGGTATTTCTTCCAAGTTCTTTTCTTTTCGAAGCGTGTTTTGTCGAGGTTCTTCGAATTAAGTTGCACAAAGACCTTAATCTTGCACTTCTGTTTCTCTGAAAAAAAGCCATCGGAATCTCATCGGTGATGGTTGTTCTTGCAAGTTTTGTGTCCTGTGTATTGTGCATTTTGTTAAGTATTATTTTTGCATTAAGGCTACGTCTAGTTAGTGGAAAAAGGAGGATTATGGACGTACTTTCATGTTTGGTGAGTCCAAGCTTGGGATTGTTTTTCCTCGTCCTAGCGGGAAAGAGGAGGATTACAAAATTACTTCCTTTTCCACGTTTTGGTGAGTTCAATGTCAAGATTGTTTCTCCTCCTACAGGTAAAAAAAAAAGGAGGAAACACAATCCCTAGCTTGGACTCACCGAAACGTGCACAACTGTAAGCCTGGTAGTAACAGTTGTGCACCCGGGTTTACCTGCCCAATGCCAACGATATGAAGAGCTAGCTTTACTACCCGAAAAGGCTCCTTGCTTTCGGGTAAAACTTGCAAACTGATGAGCACAATTGATAAGCACTGTCAAAGAACTGAAGATCACATGTTAAGGCAAATGTGAGAATAAAAATCTAGTTTCAACTTCATAGTTAACATCTTGATAATATCTAGGTAATCACAAGCACATACCGATGCAAATAAGGCATGACACGAAGGAAGTTTCGTATAAACTACTATCCCGTCGAACCAATTACATGTAAATGTATTTTACAACCTATTGACAGGGCGACGTGTAATTCTACATGTTTGATGAAAACAATCTCAGAAGAAACACAAACCTATTCTAATGCACACGGTCTTACCGGTTCCTACAAATGTAAACCAGCAAGGTAAGAGATACAGTGGAAAAAAGAATGAAATGATCGCCCCAGATCTTTAGAAGCGTATGCTATAAAAACGAGTTTCCTTGTATAGTTATGATAAGTGAAAGGAAAGCCAACATGCATGCTGGAATCAGCTCGTAGCGATCATTATGCAAAGAACGGCTGTCACTTAGCTGTCCTGCATTGACATATTCACTTTGTCCGGTTCTACTTGTTGCAGAAACATTAACTGTTGTTGAACCTAATAAGGATGATACATCGGATCAAAGTTTAGTGCTGGCATAGACTCGGAACTTAGAGAGCAAGTGCATAGATTGCATAAAATTCTTTCAGGAGGATTATGGAAACTTACAGTCATAGTTCGTCCATCCAATTCGTTGACCTCCCAAATCATAGACCACGATTTTGTCTTTCAGCACGAGGTCTGGCAAAAGAAATATCACATTAATAAAAAATAAAAAAAAATTGGGGAGAGAGAGAGTGGGTTACAAAAATGTAATAAAAAAAATTCTCATACAAGGATTTCAAACTCTAACATACACCGAACCCACCAAGTTCATGAGATCAGGGAATATAAATCTTCGAAGTGGTACAGAATCGGCAAAATTAATTAATCGATGAGAAGTTTCTAGTTTGGTGTCTATACCTCCTAAAATCGTTATCCCTGAACCTCGAATCTTCTGGAGGCCAATGCACCACCTTGCAGCACCACTCTGTAACAAGAAGTTTACCCATTTCAACTACAGATTCAGATAGCAAGACTACAGCTCTACATAAGGTTAATAACGGACAAGCAGTGTATGGATGATGTAAATCCTATAGCTGACAAAATCATTTTTTACTTTTCAATATGTATGTGCTAAATGCTAATGAGTGGAGAACAACCGTTAACGGAGGAAATGTTGAAGAAAAAAGCAGCAGAATTTATACTGAGGAATAGTCAAGAAAGACTATGCAGTTGGAGATTCCATCATAAGGATTGTCCATTAGAAGAAGCTTATGCATTTCACTCCAACTCGTCAGCATTTTGTGAAAGAGAAATGTCCAAGCAAATCCTTGGTAACTGAAATACCTAAAAGGAAAACTTACAACAGAAGTCTGCTGTATAAGGTAGTCCTGCGGTCTCAGAATCAAGGATGCACCGCCAGCAAAGTTAAAACTAACTTGAGGAAATATATCACTGACACTGAACATAAAATACACATACATTTTAGAGAAAAATCATTACAAAACAGAAAGCACTGAATGGAAAAACAATGGAGATAACAGATTCAGAAAGTTAACCTGGAGGTGATCAAATAACATTGATTTGCGCTGGAAACAACAGGGCGCACTGATTGTGAAACTGAAGCAGTTATCTGCATGGCACGGAAAAGTATAAATTCAAAACTTTTTAACTTATGTTTACCCAAATTTTATGAAACTCAATATCAGAAAAATTAACTAGACTAACATGTCATAGACCATGATGTTTTCATTTTTGTCCATCTAAGCACCAATATGATGTCCAAAGCAGACTAATTATAGGAAATCACATTACATAAGTGAGACTTACAGCACTGACAAAAGGGTCATAGGCTTCGGCTGCAAGGTATGCCAAAGTTGTACCAGAATCAACTATAGTTCCTCGGTTGCTTGAGGTTGTGAACACTGCTGTATCAATGGGCAATATCTGCCCGTTGACAGAAATGCTCTGCAGATTCAAATTATAATGAGGCCTGAAATATTAAATGTCCAAATGATTAGTCAAAACACATCAGTAAGGAAACAATATCAAATAGAAAAAAAATCCCTAAAATTTGACATATCAGAATTGAGCAACATGTTAATTTGTTTCTCTAGAAGTATATGCAGAAGGACTAGTTAAGTTGTTCAGGGTTCCAAATGGTTTGGTTTGAGGTGACGACAATGCTATAATGGAGTCGGATTTCTATAATGAGTAATGACTGATCTACGATTGTGAAATAACAGAAAGCCACCAAATATTTTTGGCTTTGGGGTGATATTGTAAGATGTGCAGTGGAATTATAATAAAAAGGAACGTACTGTGAAGGGACAAGCGGGCTATAGACTATATTTGGTTCCACAATCTCGCCGATAACCAATATACCTCCACCACTATCGTCTCCCCTCAAGCAGTGGGAGAAGACACTTGGTGCTACTCCTTGCGAAGACAACTGAGAGATGACAGACATACCCTGTTGGCCAAACCCGAAGATCCCATCAACTGCTCTATCTGACTTTGTCAAGTCCCCAGTCTGCAAGGTGCTACACCTGTTTTCACCATCCTAGGGAATGACTTTCAAGATTCAAGCAAAATGCACAAAAGATTATAAATCAATTATTTAACTTGGAAAGACCCGTTATAACTCACCCAAAGACAACATTAGCTGAATAATTTTGGGTCAGAGAACCCTCAAGAATCGTCTCAAGGTGCAACAAGTCTGATACGTAATAGCCTGATGTCCCACTACCATCTCCATACTGGAATGTGTAAGAACACTGGTTATTCTGCGTGGAACAATCAGAATCAGAGGATTGAACTCCAAGACTGCACCTTCGATCCGAGCAAGAAATGAATTGTGACGTTGATGAGCTTCCAGGATCAAACAAATTGAGCTGAATCTGTAAGAATTACAAACAACCTTTACGAAAACTGTCGCAGAAAATGGCTCCTAAGCTTTCACAAGCTCAAAAAGATTGAAACCATGATAGGAATGTCGACAGTAAGGAAATGCGCGTTTACCGGGAGCCCACTTGTCTGAGGGCAACCATTGCAGGAACCGCAATTGACCCACAAAACGTCACTTCCGGTGTCAATCTGCACATAATAATCTCTTGGAGGAGATCCCAATTGCAGCTTTGTATAATAAAGCCTATATAAGGGAAAAAATTCCACAAAAAACCACAGAATTATTAACAATCCTCCAAAGCATTTAATGATAAATACCCATTACTGTTAAGAATATAAAACTTAGAGAACAGTCAAAGCAGAAGAAAACAATTTAAAACTTATACAACTTTCAAAGAATCAAATAAGGAAAGAAACTACAACAGGGAACTAATTGTTACTTATAAGGAAAGAAACCCAATTTAAAAATGCAAATCCATTATCCACAACATCAAATCTAAACACAAACAAATCTAAAAAATTAGAGAAAACCCACATCAGAATTACATAAAATGGTGCCAAAGGAGGTGTCCAAATTACCCAACGCGAAAGGGGTTGTAAGTTCCCTCAACAGGGAAATCAACGATGCCATTAGAGGACTGAAGCTTCCTCCCATGCCGGACTCTGTCCCGAGCTCTGAGTTGACTCAGGTCCTCTAGGTGGTTCGAAGGAAAAGCTCTCTCGAGGCTGAGGGTCGCTGGAAAACTACAGAGGACCACAGCCGCCGACATCAGAATTGCGCCGGCAATGAAAATTACGGAGGGAAATCCCATTTTGGTCGGACCAGAATTTGTATTAAAAGAGAAGACCCAAGAATTAATTAGGAGCACTCAGAGCTTCCAAAATTCTAACGGCGGACAAGGGCATTGATTGAGGCAAGTATCTATCTTCGTTGTGTGTTTTTGAGAGTGAGGAAAGAAAGAGTCGAGAGAGAGAGAGAGAGAGAAAGACAGAGACAGGGCGTTGGGAATTGATGGGAGAGAGAGTACAGAAGTTTCGAAATGTCGAAATGGACAAACTTTATTTTTTTTGTACTTAATTAATTTGTGGTAACCTTTACTTTGTGTTGTCTAATCATACTTCTTTAGTCTTTTACTTTTCAAAGTACAAATCTTTGAGACTGCGCTGTGACACAAGTGGGGATTTTCCATGGAACAAGAATTGTCTGCTCTTCATTTTTACTGTTCTTTTCATGCTTTTCTGTTTTATGTGATCACGGAAACACATTCATTATTGGGCATTGACATCTTAATGCGTTGCAATCTGGACATTGATCGATCTTTATGCTTTCCAGCAGCTATACAATCCGAATCGCCTACTACTACCTATAAAGTAAAGATCAGCACCCTTCCACTTGCTATTCAGTAGCCACATTAACATTTTATATTAATTTTTTTTATAGAGATAATAAGATAAAAATAAATAATAATATAAAATATTAACATGACTTAGCCGTAATCATACAAATAAAAAAACACAGGAAGGACACCAAAAATGAAGGGCAGACAATCCTTATCCTTTTCCATGCTATTTCTGGGCTTTGGCGAACTACAATGTACATGCGGTCACTCTATCTTCGTTTTCTTACTTTGCAAGTAGTATATTGGTCACATCAAGTAACATTGCTAGCCATTTATTAATGCTACGAATTATTCAATATTATGAATGTTTTACTATCTCAATAAACTTGGAAAGTAATTGACTGAAAACATTAGGAAACTTTGTGGGGATGCTTTCAACACCTTTATTCTTTGATTTTTATGAATGAAGGACAACTGTAAATGAAAGGTCTAAATATAGTTTCGTCTAAAATTATAATTCTACAAGAAATTATTTTTAAATAAATTATTTAGACCATATTCATATATCAATTCTAATTGAAGAGGTTAAATATAGTCCTCAATAATGTATTATTTTTAAGTTCTTTTAATTTTATTGGTTAATTGAATTAAACTACCATATTTACGTGCACTATCACTTTCTTTCAAAAGCAATGAACCCATTAACCCATCGATTAAAGCATCAACCAGTCTTAAGATGATAAATTAAACGGGTTGAAAGGGTGGCAGAAATTAGTGGCCTTTTAGCTGTTATTTGACCTGATGGGCTCTATAGATTTATTACTCTCCATTGGAAAGAGTTTTTGAACACTATCGACAATTTTTTGGCTTTTGAACATTTAGTTTTCTTTGAGATGTGCTATCCACACACTTCTTTTTACTTCTCACACACCCTTTGTTAATTTATGTCCGTTGATATTCTTTAATTCATCCAATCCGACAGCCGAAAATTAGAAGGGTGTGTGAGAAGTAAAAAGAGATGTGTGGATATCACATCCCTTTTCTTTATTAGAGACATCATCTATTTGTATTCTGATTCAAATCTCAATTGTACGTCTGCTTGCCTGATTCGATTCACTTCATTATCTACTAGCATCACCAACTTTTTTCAGAATGTCCTCACTTTCGGATCTCCTCCTCCTTCATCACATGGACATGTTCCTTTACCGTCTGTGTATCCAACCACACCATCTCTTAGCACTTGTCCATGATTAGTATAGGAGCGAGAGTGGAGTTTGCAAGTCCAATCCCACATTACTTTAGGATGAAACTTCAAGGTGGGGCAGAATGCCAAATTAGCCTTCAATTATGATGCAACTCTGTAGAAGGAGAGGGTCCCACTCTCCACCGTTGCTTAACGAAAGAGCCAAATTCTCCAAATTCCACTATCTTTTTATAATCCATTTTTTGTGAACTTTGGGTAAACCCAATGCACAATTATTTCACATTTTACTTTATATGTCGGTTTTTAAAGCTAAAAGTTGTCCAAGTTTGTTTTACTATGAAAGTGAACGTGAATATAGAAGACGATGGATACTCAGAACTACATATGAAATAAAAAACTTTATGTGATACTTTAATTTCTTGATTGAATTATAACCATACAGATCATTAGTGGACAGAGAGATGAGAATTAATTAGTATGAAGAGAAACGTAGCAACCCTTTAAGAAGGTCCTATTAACTCAAAATCCTGAAATTTTCAGCCTTGGCCACAACATGATACAAGATGGAGAGGGTTTTTAATTTTACTTTAATCAAACTTTGGACGGTGTCACATGCAAAGGAACAAAAAAGAATGCAGTGTCATTTGGCTTTGTGTTTTGTGTACCAACCAAGGATCAGAGAAGGAAGCTTCCTGACATCCCTTCTCCTCCTAATACCGCAACACTGACGACGGCAGGCACTCTTGTAGAACGTGCCCATCTCGTTTGAAATTGACCAAGTTTCGTTCAATTGGCATAATATCGCATTGGTCCTATATCTTAGATTGATTAGATATTTAATTTTTTTATTTTTTTTTATCAAACAATAGATCTGTTAAATTAGATGTTAGATTAGAGAGTCGAAGAATTTGATTCCAACTATAATGCAGAGCAACATTTCTTTCTTGCCCTATCCAAATTTATACATTAAATATTAAATATTACTTAAATATTGGACAAGTAACTTATTTATTTCTTATCCTTAAAAGTAAAAACTTATTTATTTGGTTGGTGAAGGGGATCAATGGGAAATCATGAAGACTCTTGGCCTAACTTGATGACCTTCACTGCTTATGCGGAATGCTTGGTTCCTCAAGGTTGAGGAGGACTTTCTTCTTAAAACAGTTCGTAATGCTTTTAACAGGGGCTGAGCAATGGTCCTGGGTCTATCCTGATTTTTTTTTTTTTTTTTTTTTACACAGAAATACCTAGAGTTATTCCTTTGATTTCTAACAATTTTTCAAGGGATTAGAGCCCCAACCAAATTTTTTTTTCTTATTCCCTCCACTCGGTTTGATTTGAGGTTGGAAACTCTTATACAGTTAAACCGATGTCACAATGAGTTTTGAGAGACTCAGTTGATCAGAAGAGGGAGAGAGAGGAAATAGGTGAGAGAACTTATTTTTATTTTTACTTTATCCTCTTATTTTATTCCTTCAAGAATATTTTTTTTTTTTTACAACAATATTATCTACACTAAAAGGGTGAGAGAGTGGGCTAAGCCGGGACATTTTGATATAAGTGCCTGAGTTTTCAACCCTATAGACTAAACATTTGTTGGTTTTAGAGATTTAATTAAACATTTTCCCTACAACTTTGGAGTCTTGTCTATCATAAATATTCTTTATTTGTACCAAATTACAGATCTTACCACTGCCTAAATTCTTCACGTCAGGAAAAAAAATGCAGAGATATTGAAACAAATTCCTACAATCTAGCTCCCTTGATTCCCTCTAAAGATAATTATACAAAAAAAAAATGATTATATACAATTTATTAAGGAATAAATTACCTTGCCGTTTGATTTTTTTCTTCTTCTTCTTCTTTTCCTTTAAATGAAGAAATAAAATACCATTTAAGATATTTGTAGTAATCCATCTATAAATTTTTGTAGTAATTAATATAAGAAAATAACATCGAGAATAATACAAACGTACCGATAAAAAATATATGTATGAAAACAAACCTACTAAAACCGGAAATAAACGTACTAGTAAACAACATTGAAGAACAAAAGTAAATGTATCAATCAACGATATGTATAATATTAATCGTACCCATATGATACTAAATGGTACAATCCATAATGTATACAAAAACAATCGTAATAAAATCGTGAAAAAAAACCTATCAATCAACGAGAACAAAACTAAACGTACCAATCAACGATATGTACACCAAAAAAATTAAAAATAAACATACCAATCAATACAGAACGAATATATGATAACCAACAATAAGTGTCACATCCCGGCCCGGGCGAGACCACTTCCCGGGCCCGCTCCACCACCGTAGCACGATATTGTCCGTTTTGGGCCCCGACCACGCCCTCACGGTTTTGTTTCTGGGAACTCACACGAGAACTTTCCAATGGGTCACCCATCCTGGGAGTGCTCTCGTGCGCTACTCGCTTAACTTCAGAGTTCCCATGGAACCCGAAGCCAGCGAGCTCCCAAAAGGCCTCGTGCTAGGTAGGAATGGGAATATACATATAAGGATCACTCCCCTGGGCGATGTGGGATGTCACAATAAGCGTACCATTATCACTAATCAACAATATGTACAAATTCAAATGTACACAAAAAAATTATCTAACAAAAACTATACTAAATAATAAACAAACAAAAAAAAAAATCTAAGCGTCCATCATTTGAATTTCAGGATAAAAAAAATGTTTTGAAAGAATGGATAAATATGTTGAGCGAAAAAACCCAAAATTATCTTCTAAAATAGAGTCCACAACTCCTAAAATACATGAATAATAAAAATGGCCGGAGAAAAAAAAAATTCTCTCAACTAATTAAAAGGACAAATTTAGAAATCAATATGTAAAATTTTAATTTAAAAAAAATACAATTATTATTTTTTAATTTAAAAAATAAGAAATACTGATGTGGCATATTGATCAAAATTCTAAAAGGCATGGATGTTTAATAAAAGAAATTCAAATTTTGAGCGTTTAAATCTAATTAACTCTATTATTTATTTCCCTCCTCTCATTCTTTCCTTTTTCCGCTTAAAAGGACCCTTTTTTTTTTTTTTTTGTTGGGGAATTTGAGTCATGATACTGGGTGTGGTGGTTAAGGAGGATTACAAGAACAACGTCATACCAAACCCTAATAATGGTGGTCAATAGCTTAGGACATGGCAGATCCTTATATTTTTAAGATTAGGAGGACGTTTAAGGGTGAGACTTTTGGACCTCTTCTCAGCTAAAATTCTAGCTTCGCCACTGCAGCTTTTATCAAATTCGTTCATTATCTTTTATAGTTTGATGATTAATAATAAAATATTTGTGCAGAGGTGATGTTTACATGGTGATTTGTAATAGTAACGTTCTGATCATAAGTATGAAATTTCGTAAATTGGTCATAAAGTATTTTGAGGAGGACTCCTCCTCATCCTTTAAGGAGCCAAGTGTATTCCTTTGCACTTTACAAAGGGGTAGCTCCAAGTTTCCCCCAAGTGAGAGATCCTCAATAACAATATAATATAGGACAATATCCCCTAGTGATGATGCACATATCCTTTAATTTGCAAATAATGTATTTTAACCATATAAACTCAACGATCTGAATCATTCAGTTTCTTTTTTAATTATTTAAGATCACTCCTACAAACAATCGTTAATTCGAATAAAAAATCGTTTAATCATTCAACTATATCGAATAAATAAACGGTTTATTATGAATATATTACTTGGTAGTTGGTACCCACACCATTGAATTGTTTTATCAATGACTAAATGATCTCTTATTCAAATAAATTTTTGTAGTTAGGGGAATTGCAAGTATTATCCTGTAATATAAAAGAAGACGTACCTCTCATGTGTAAAGCAAGGAGCATGGACTTGAACTAAAGTGGAGATATTGCATTCATAATTTGATGGACCATAGCCATGTCAGTTTCAGACTTTCTGTTGCATCAAACGCCAGGAACATAACAAGAGAGATTTTACGATGTCCAAGTACAGATTCTAAGTAAAACATGGTGTGATTTAGACACGCAACTTAATTAGCGTTAATCTTGCGTATTTGAAATCTTCCCAATGTCCATTTGTGTTCTCCATTAACATCAAATAATTAATAATTTTAAAGTCTCATTTACCCAATTCATAATTAGACGCACAAATTAATTTCCCACCAACAAGAGAAGACGATACAATTAGGAAAAATCCATAACCTTTTCAACTCTGTTAATATCTGGTGTGGGAGTCATTGATTTCTAGCTGGCATGTTATTTTATTTTTACCTTTTTCCTATTTAGTTTAGAATTGCTTGCTCTTGCTAGCTTAATTTTAATTAATTACTATTATTTGTTTTCTTCTTGTTGAATTTCCTTGTTGGAGCACCGCGGTAACCAAGTTGTTAGAGACAGGTTGGTGGATGGACGCCAAATTATCTGCCAAAGATCTTGCCTCTTGGAGATACTTATTTAGAGAACGACCACCCTTAGTGTTAAAGTTTGGATTTTTGGGAGAGATTATGATGCAAGATTGAAACAAAACAAAAGTAATTTGGCTAGAATTTCAGTGAGCAAAGCATTGCTGCTGCACTGCTATTTCATTTATACATTCATCATCATCGGACAAACATTCTTATCTGCAAAAATTGCGTAAGGTACACTTCTTTGAAGGCAACAGCTGGATGTGTCAATCTCCGCCCGTCACATGTTCTAATCTTAGCCTTACATCTGTTCTAATTCACTGGGACTCTACCTACTACACTTCATCTAAAAACTAGACATTACACTTTAAACAAAACTAGCCGTTACACAAACTTAAACACTTTGGTCTTGACTTCGAAATCTCAAGGCTGCAAAATAGCTTACATTCCAACACTCCCCTTTAAGCTGATTCCAGACTTGACACCAAGTAGCCCTCTGAGATATGTCAATCTCTCTTTAAGCAATGGTTTGGTGAAGATATTGGCCGCTTGATCCTCAGTTTTGAAGTAAAGCAATTGAATCACATTCAGCTGCAAAGTGTCCCTGATGAAATGATATTCCTCTTGATGTGCCTTGTTCTATGATAGAATATAGGATTCTTAGTCATTACAACTGCTGACATGTTGTCACACATCAGTGGTGTAGCTTCCAATTAAACTTTACTAAAGTCTTTTAGTACAAATCTAAGCCAAAAGACCTAAGATGTTGCTTCTGCAGCAATCACATAATTAGCTTCTGCAGTTGATAATGCAACAATTTGTTGCTTGACAAAAGCCCATGAAAACACACATGATCCAAAGGTGAAGGCATGCCCTGAGGTGCTTTTTGGATCATCCTCACTACCCCCTAGTCACTATCACATAAACAAACAAGATAGTGAATTCCATGATCAATTGTGCCTTAAACATATATGATGACCCTTTTTGCAGTTCCCAAATGAGTTTTTGTTGGAAAATACATGAACGTTGAGAGTAGACTTGGTGCATACATGATAACAGGTCAAAGATAGGAGACTACCAACAATACTCCTATATAGATTTTGATCCACAACTTCAGTTCCATCATCTTGACATAGTTTTGCATTTGACACAAGTGGAGTGCAACACTGGTTTGTAATCCATCAGTCCAAATTTCTCCAACAAGGTCTTGGCATACTTCATTTGATGAATGAAGATTCCACTGTCATTCTGCACTACTCCTATACTAAGGAAATGATCTAATATGCCCAAGTCTGTCATGTCATATTGCTTCATCATATCATTTTTGAACTCATTGAGCATTTTTCACAATTGCCAATGAACACCACATCATCCATATAAATGGACACTATGAACATATCAAAATTGCCTTGTTTCTTGGTAACAAGGTAGCCTTACTTGAGCTTATTTGGAACCCATTCTTAGTGAAATAGGAATCAATTTCACCATACCATGTGCTCTTAATGCTTGCTTCACACTTAAGGCCTTCTTCAACCTATACACCTTGTCTTCTGCATTTAACATCCAAGTGGAACAACTTCTAATCCTTTTGAGCTGCCAACATTATCATGGGTCTAATTTTGTCCAAACTTGTCACTGGGGAAAGATTTCATTAAAATCAACTCCAGGTTGCTGTGAGTACTCTTTGGCAACAAGTCTTGCTTTGTTCTTCTTCATAGACCAATCCAAGTTGAGTTTGCATAAGTGAAATATCCAATTCAAACTCCTCACTTTGATATGAATTGAACTTGGAGTAGATTCGTGTGATCCTGCCAATTGAGAACGTTATGTGGCACTTTGACATCTTTTAAAATTTTTCTCTCCACTCGATATGTCAAATTTTAAACATAAAATAAAAATTCATATTTATTTTCTTTTAATTGTAATGAAAGAAAATGAATTAAAAGGTAAAAAAAAAAAAAAAAATTAAACATTGTATTGGTAATGAAAAGAAATTAAAAGGTAAGGCTTTAAACCAGTAAAAAAAATTAATAAAAAGCATTTAATAATTAATTAATTATTTTTTTGAAGCTGCTATCAAATTTGGCAACAAGGGGGAGAGATGTTATTTCATGTCATGACATATCAGATTTGGCTTCTTGGTTGGAAAACATTTCTGTTGTCTTTTTTTTTACCATTATTGATTATTTGGAAATTTTGACATTTCCTTTAGGAGAAAAACTTGTGTGGGGCTTAGCATGCCACTGGAATTTGCTAAGTGGCACTACAATCCACTCAAAAATCACCACGTGACAAGTCTTAAATATAATTTTTTTTCTCATTCTTTTATATTTAAAATTCTCATAATTATTTTTTTTCACTAATTAATATGCATCAATTTAATGGCTTATATTTTATTTGTCCCTCCCCCCTCCCCCCCCCCCCCCCCCTTCTCTTTTTTCCCAAATATTCCTTCCAGTTTATGTTGTAGGGCATGCCTGCCTTCTTTAACTTCCCAAACAATCTCATTGTGTAATATTATTTGATTTATCTCTTCGAATATGCTCTTTACGAAGACTGAACCCTTTCCTCATAGCATAAGCATTGCGTACTTGAAAGGCTTCAATGTCAGAATTCACCACCACATCTTCTTAAAACTCCATTGTCTCATCAACAACCTACCAATTGAAAAAAAAGAAAGAAAGACTACCACATTAATAAAATACTCATAGTAAAGAACGGAAAAAACTATTGTATAAATATGTGGGTAATTCGTATCAACATAGTAACCATAACATTGATTAACATTTGAGCCCAAATATTAGATTAACATGTTAACGAAAACAAATAAAAAATTAGGCTAACCCTAATACACCTATAGATATGGGTTATTCATGTCAAGTTCACATGATCAAATCAAGTATTGTATAAATAACGAAAAAATTTAAAGATTATTGATTGATTTCCATGACAAAAGTTGGAGAAAGTGTTTAGGGTACATAATTTTTTCAGAAGAACAATGAGAGAAAAAAGTCGGAGAGACAAAGAAGTGGGAGAGAGAAGAAATTGAAAGAGTCCTGCAACATAAATTGGAGGGAATATTTGGGATGGATAACCGTATCTTGCCACCAATTGTCCTTTTTTTTTAAAAAAAAAAGAAAGAAAACAAAAAAAAAATCCATTAGATTGATGTATATTAATTAGTGAGAAATATAATTATGAGAATCCTAAATATAAAAGAATGGGAAAAAAAATTACATTTAAGACTTGTCACGTGGCGATTTTTTAGTGGATTGTAGTGCCACTTAGCAAAGTCCAGTGGTAAGCCAAGCCCCACACAAGTTTTTCTCCTCCTTTAGAGATCTCTAATTTTGTTTATGAATGTTATTGTGTAAATCTAGATGTAGATTCAAATAGGATTTGGGTATCTAATACTCTATGACTTGTTTTCATTTTTTGATAGGAACTCTTATTTTTTTGTTCAAAAAAAAAGGAGAAACTCGATATAAGTCTAATTTTTTGAGTCAATAGTAGTAATAATCCAGTTTATTAAAATAAGCTCAATTCCTTAAATTTAGATATTTTATTATTAATAATTATCTCTTCAATGATAAGATTTATTATAAAAATCAAATTTTTTCGTAATTATCTCTTTGATTATTATTATTATTATTTATTGTTTAGTTATTTCTTGTTTAAACCTCATTTATTAATTTTTAAATCAACCTATGTTATTTATATTTATCTACTTATATGACTGACTCTTTTTTATAATCAACCTATCATAGATTAATGTGTCTTGTTTGTAGGTATATTATGTTTTTTCTACCTTTTAGTTAGGTTTCATATCTTATTTATTGGTATAATATACATTCATGTCTTTTAGAAGATTTTAATTGATTTTTAATATTTTAAAAAAAATATAAAAAGAGCATAAAAAAAAAATGTAATTAGATAACTGTACTCACTCCTAAAAACCATCTATGTTTTTAGACCTAGATCTAAAAGCCCCTAAAAAAAAAACTTTATGACTTGTAGTACGTGTGAGGCAAGTATAAATAAAGACATAAATTCTTTTTCTTTGTTACATTCGTGACCCTATCCCATTATCTTCTTTTTTTTTTTTTTTTTTTTTTTTTTCGACAAACAATAATGCTAGTGGATTAAATTATTAAAATATTAAAGAGAAAGGGATTGATTGTGATCCAACCCCCACCAAAATACATAAACATTAGAATATGTTATAACCACTGTAGTAAAGCGCCATTTACACCTTATCTCATTATCTCAAGATATGTTGACTCTCGTTTCTATTTCTTTTAACCGGTGTTTATGTTTTCTTCAACTTCTTTCGTTTTACTGTGAAATATTAATTATTATTGTGAAATTGATTGACGTGGAGAACTCCAAAAGACGTACGACTAAAAACCCTTTCGGTTTCTTCTCATAAACCTTACGAGGTACTCTTTCTCCCATTTACAATGCACGAAGCCATGACTATCTCTTTCTAGATCTCAAGCCCTCAG
Source organism: Pyrus communis (assembly GCF_963583255.1). NCBI lineage: Eukaryota > Viridiplantae > Streptophyta > Magnoliopsida > Rosales > Rosaceae > Pyrus > Pyrus communis. The sequence continues at coordinate 16,773,483 of NC_084810.1, read as the reverse complement.
GCCTCCTTACTTATCAAGCTTTGAAGTTGAAAATTTGATATTCCAAAACTAGCTAGAAAGAATCTCAAAGTCTTGGATCGTTTTGTGGTGTGGACTGTGGAGGGTGAGGGCTGCGGAGCTTGTTGTTTGAAATTGAAAAGGTTAATCTTTTTTCTGTGATGATTACTTGGTTTACCGATATGTTAGTTTTGATTAGCATTAAGATTCATTTCATCAATCTTAGTATTTTATTTATTCGATTATTATATTTTGGTAAATTATTTCAATGTTCGTCCCTTCATCTCACATGTTATTTTTGTTTTGGGATGTTCTCTGGTGTGATGAATTGTACGTTTTTATTTGTATGGAAGGCCGGGTTTTATAGGGAAAATGTAATGGCTGGAGGACAATGAAACTTGGGAAATGAGGGTAATATTGCAAAGGAATTCAGTAATTAAATTTGAATAAATCACTTATAATTAATACACATCTAGTCTCAAAAGCATATGGTAGTTTTAAGAAAAATGTTATATACTATCCCCCTCTAAGAAATTTTAAATCTTTCTTGGTAATGTATTTAGAGGGATTTGTTAAACAGTGTTAGCTGATTTATATGTATCGCTATTCCAACAGATTCAAATGATCAACAAAGCCAAGTTTCATATGCATTTGATTCTTTATGTTTTTTTTTTTTTGTTGGCTTATATATATCATCATTTTTCTAGTTCACATTTACTTTAAAAACTATGCTAAGTGGCACATAAGCTTTTGTTGATTTGTTGCAATTGATGGAGAAGATTGACATTTTATAACAACAGGTTATGAACACACGGAGTCTTGCAAGCAGCAAGATTGCAACATTATTCGATCTGGTCACTCTTAAGAATGAAAGTTTGAATATGCAGGCGATAATATAGCTTCTTAATTAGACCACCGCTACTAGCCCAAATTGGCAAAGCCATGAGTGTGAAGTAGGCCTGGCAAACGGGTCGTGTCTGTCATGTTCGTGTCGTTTTTGTGTAACACCTGTTATCTTAACGGGTCGTGTCGTGTCACACCCGTTATGACCCGTTAAGAAAAAAAAATTTTTTTTTTTTAATTTTCACATATCATACATTGCCACATAAATATTACTTCAAAACATTAAAACATTTGTCGTTTAAGTACTATATCTACATTCGAAAATAAGAGCCTAATAAAAAATAATACATACACTACTAATCTATTACAAATATTAAATGTGCAAGGATATGCAAAATGAAAGAGTTTTTGTTTTCAAGATTGTAAGGCTTTCTCAAAAGTTTACACCTCTATTTACAAAAGCTTCAATTTACATCGATCATCATGAAATTGTATTGAAACTTTGGCTTCATCTATTGCCTTGAAGAGTTATGTTGAAGATGTTTTCAGTAGTGTTTTCCACGTCAGAACTCACTTCCGCATAAACTAAGTATAGAAAAACCAAACATTAAAAATCATTCAAATTATGAGAAGTTTACCAAAATAATTACGAAAAGAAATAAAATAATAATACTATACCATATAAAAATATATTAAAATAACCGTTAAATCGTGATTTTTCGTATATAACCGTCGAAAAGCTTTGTTCCATTCCTTGATCTCTGAATGTTTGTTTTTTGTGATTTTTTGTTGATGTGATCTCTAAGCATATACAAACAAGTTTGACGGTTTGGATCGTTGAAATTAGTTTTGGAGAATTTGTATCCCAACCAAATGATAGATTGACTAACACTTAGAGTCTATTTATACTTTCATTAAGTACAACATAAGATTTTGTGGTATCCACTTGTGTAAATATTTTAAATTGAAGATCGAATTCATTCATTGTATTCATATAGGGTCAAGGAGTGTACCTGTAAAAAATCATCAAAATCGGAGTTAAAAAAACCGTTAAATCATGATTTTTCGTTTATAACCGTCAAAAAGTTTTGTCCCGTTACTTGATCTTTTAATGTTTGTTTTTTGTGATTTTTTGTTGATGTGATCTCCAAGCATATACAAACAAGTTTGACGGTTTGGATCGTTGAAATTAGTTTTGGAGAATTTGTATCCCAACAAAATGATAGATTGACTAACACTTAGAGTCTATTTATACTTTCATTAAGTACAACATAAGATTTTGTGGTATCCACTTGTGTAAATATTTTAAATTGAAGATCGAATTCATTCATTGTATTCATATAGGGTCAAGGAGTGTACCTGTAAAAAATCATCAAAATCGGAGTTAAAAAAACCGTTAAATCATGATTTTTCGTTTATAACCGTCGAAAAGTTTTGTCCCGTTACTTGATCTTTTAATGTTTGTTTTTTGTGATTTTTTGTTGATGTGATCTCCAAGCATATACAAACAAGTTTGACGGTTTGGATCGTTGAAATTAGTTTTGGAGAATTCGTATCCCAACAAAACGATAGATTAACTAACACTTAGAATTTATTTATACTTTCACTAAGTACAACATAAGATTTTGTGGTATCCACTTGTATAAATATTTTAAATTGAAGATCGAATTCATTCATTGTATTCATATAGGGTCAAGGAGTGTACCTGTAAAAAATCATCAAAATCAGAGTTAAAATAACCGTTAGATCGTGATTTTTCGTTTATAACCGTCGAAAAGCTTTGTCCCGTTACTTGATCTCCGAATGTTTGTTTTTTGTGATTTTTTGTTAATGTGATCTCCAAGCATATACAAACAAGTTTGACAGTTTGGATCGTTGAAATTAGTTTTGGAGAATTCGTATCCCAACAAAACGATAGATTAACTAACACTTAGAATTTATTTATACTTTCACTAAGTACAACATAAGATTTTGTGGTATCCACTTGTATAAATATTTTAAATTGAAGATCGAATTCATTCATTGTATTCATATAGGGTCAAGGAGTGTACCTGTAAAAAATCATCAAAATCAGAGTTAAAATAACCGTTAGATCGTGATTTTTCGTTTATAACCGTCGAAAAGCTTTGTCCCGTTACTTGATCTCCGAATGTTTTCTTCATCATTCGGGACTTGCTTGAGAGCTTTAGAGTTTCAAGGCTTCAAGGTTTTGGTGTGATGTGAATTCCCTTCTTTCTTTCTCTTCTTCCTTCCTCCCAAAATGAATGTCTTGGCTTCCTATTTATAGAATTCCAAAACTTGATTTTTGGATTTAAATAATCAGATGAAATAAATCATTTCTGCCAGGTAATGACACGTGTCCTATTTGATGACTTTTCCAATTTATTTCGATTTTTCGTTGAGTCAACTGCTACATGTAAAATTTATGTAACACATGAGCGTTGAAATTTTAATTATTGGTCAACATTCATTTCACCGAAATTTCGATGTCCACAAATGCCCTCACTTCAAGGCGCGTCGTAGACATGTGCTTGTCACGTGTAGAAGATGCGTTTTGAAGTCCCTTAATGTAGATGTCAACCCAAGGGCCGTCGGGGCTTGATCTTGAGTCGGCGGAAGTTCTTCAAGGGCCATCGAGGCTGGATCTTGAGTTCGACTGGAAGATTTTCTGGTTTCCCCCAATCGTTGATTTTCCACAGGCTTAACCTTGAACTGGGCTGGAGATTTCTTCAAGGGCCATCGAGGCTTGATCTTGAGTTCGACTGGAAGATTTTCTGGTTTCCTCCAATCGTTGATTTTCCTTTGTGCTACTCTTGAACTGGGCAGCAGGATTCTTTTGGTCTCCCTCGAAGGTCTGAGCTTACTCCTTTTATCTCTTTCTTTGTTCAATCTCTCCAATTCGTATTGAAGAGGGTTAGAGGATAGCTCAGCATATGCAGTTGTTGCTTGTCTCCACATGCCTCAATGTATCATTTTCACTTGCCTTACTTGCTCCCCTTTGCAGAAGTGGTCCCTTCTCTGGAAGTGTATCAACCGTTGAAGATGACTACTCGAGAGCAATGCTAGGTAAGCAACCAGGGAATAGCTTCCAGGCAGTCGGCTCCAGATCGAAAGACTGACTCCAAGTGCCGGCTGATTGCTTCTTTCACTTTGCCATGCGAGTAAGAACAAGGACAAAGAAAAGGACAGGGAAAAAGCATGATATGAGATACTTTTGCTTTTGACCTTGATGATATGAGATACCTTTGCTTTTGAAGAGGCGGTGAATGAATCAGCACATGCTTCAATCTATCGTTTCCTCCTGGGTCATCTATACTCCAGGCATCTGGTATCATCTTTGGGGAAGAAGAAAAAAAATTGAGTATTTCGAAAGGCTTTGCTGGAGTGCGCCCTCAGAGGTGAGGAAGAGTTGGGCATTTTCTTCAGGTCTGCCTTGCCATAAGAGATGAAGGTCGACATATATAGGGATTTCTTAATAGTAAGTGGTGGTACTGTTCTTTTACCCTTGTCGATAAACGTCTCTTCGATATCTGGATGACGCCTCTTCGATTTCTGAACGACGCCTCTTCGATTTCTGAACGAGCGCCATTTTTGACAAAGTTGCAAGCGTTTTCTGAAAAGCAGAGAAAGCGTCGCCGAACTTTGCGCTTGTCGGCTAAAGACGTGTAGTTGCGATGATGACCTCCACGTGTTTTTGACTTTGTCAGATATCTTTTGACAAAGTTGAACGCGTTTTCTGAAAAGCCGCGAACACGTCGCCGAACTTCACGCAGGAAAATCCGGATTTTTGAATCGGTGGTCGTGTCGCTTGGCTTTTTATAGAGGTATCGATCACCTCCAACATGCACACTTTGAAGACTGCCCATTTGTGAAAATCGTCTCCGGCCCTTTGAAATTTAACTCCATCCACCCCTTCTCTTTGAACACTTTTGAAAAATGGCAAACCCATCGAACCTTAGCTTAGAATTGAGTCTCAGCAGTGATACGGGCGCGCCGCGTCAAGGTAACGTATGGCGCCCTTGTTTCTTATCTTCTAACGGTCCTCTTACAGGTGAAGACTCCGTGATGCAGGACGCCACAACAGCTACAATAGTAGCTAGGAACCTCCTCACTCCAAAAGATAGTAGGCTGCTGTCAGGACGGTCCGATGAGTTGGCCGTTCAAGAGTCCCTCGCTCTTAGTGTTCAGTGTGCGAGCTCTGTGTCCAACATGGGCCAACGCCTGCTTGCTCGGTCCCGTCAGGTGGAATCTTTGATGGCAGAGATGGAAAATCTTAAGCAGGAAATCAAACAGCTTAAGTACGAGAATAGAAGTTTGCACGTGCTTGCAAATAACTATTCGTCGGGCATGAAGAGGAAGCTTGATGAGCTGCAAGAATCTGAAGGTCGGATTCAAAGTGACCGTCAAAGGTTTGCGGCTTATCTCCAGAGGCACCTTTTTCCTGGGTCATCCAGCGTTTCACCAAGTATTGAGGCCTGGAATGCTCTAGCTCCGATGTCTTCCGCTCCGATGCCTCTTGCTCCGATACCTTCTGCTCCAATGCCTCCCGCTCCGAGAGTTTTGCCAAGTAATGGGGCTTCACGTGAACATCCTTTGTGAAAGCTCCATTTTTTTTTTTTTTTTTTTTTGTACGGACTTGTAATTTCTTGGAGATTAATGGACATGCTTTATTTTATTCAGTGTATTGTGCTAAATACAGATAAAACATATACATCACCGTCCATCATCATTCCTTTTCATTTTATTTTATTATTTATTTTTTTTTTTTTTACTTTTCTTTGCTTTCGGTGGCACTGATCCACCATTCATTTATATATATATATATATATATATATATATATTTCAGATGGTGCCAGAAGCACCACCATTGTTTTTTTTCTTTATTATATATATATTTTTCTTTTTGCACATGGTTCCAAAAGCACCATCATTGTTTTTATTATATATATATATATATATATATATTTTTTTTTTTTTTTGTGCATGGTGCTGTCCACCCAGATTCCATCATTTTTTTTTTCTTTTATATGGTGATCTGCAAGGCTGAGTTTATGGGTGAAAACCCAGGCTGAGTCCGAGAGAAGACGGAGGAGATCTTTGGGTGTGAGTTGACAAACTTTGATTTTGTCAATCACATTCAAAGGCAGCAGCAGAGGCAAGCAGACGTGAGTTGACAAACTTTGGTTTTGTTAATCACACTCAAAGGCAGCAGCCATGGCGGAGGTCGATGATCGAAGGGAGGCTAAAGAGCTGAGAACGCCATCCGTGAGTCCAATGACTGCGGCCTACTCCCTCTTCTCAGCCAACAACAGCAGAAGGGAGTCCCCAGGGATCTAAGACGTGGCAAACCGACACCAACCCAAGTCACAACCTTCAAGTCAAGTAACCGAGCTTGAAGATGGAAAGGATGAATCCTCATGTGCAACATCAACAACCTCTACAAGGTCTTCGACCTTCGAAGCACATAAACTGCGCAAGCCTTGCACAGCCACTACACACCCGTTGTACTGCCTATCGTCGATGTTGAGCTTGAAGTGGAGGAGTTGCAGCAAACGGTGGCGATCCTCGTCGGTCTCGCGGCGCCGGTGGTGATCATGAACTGTTGTTGGCGAGAGGAGAAGGTGACTTGAGAAGCGAAAGGTGACGGGATCCATGCTGTGGACAATGAAGGACTTGAAGTAGATGTCGAAGATGCTGAGCATGTAAACGGCATAGAGAACTACGTCAAGCACTACCAGCCATTTCTCTTTCCTCTTTAACCATGTCCGTCGTCCTTTCCGCACGCTTGCTCTGTCGTGGACAATGAATCGTGCTGGAGTTGTAACTGATTGCGCAATTTGAGCTGCACAGGTGGAAAGGGACTACACCTGCAGTAGAGATAGAAGTGGTGGGGACACATCTAGATCCGCAGCAGCTTCGTTTTAACGTAACGGCGATGATCGGCCGGCTCGAAAGCCAAGAACAATTGTCCCGAGACCATTGGTGCTCCGCCTGAGATTTGCCAGTTCCTAACCACATTATGTAGTTCGTCATCTTTGACCTGAAGTGTCTCCTTCATAATTGCAAAATCATCCATTGGACCATCAGTTGGCTTATTGGTTATCACTCCCAAAGCATTTCTCAAAGAAAATGTGCATTGCTGCTTCGATTTCCTTAGAACTCTCCGAAGCAGTTGAATTGGCAGCAGCAACTACTGCTGCAACCGTTCCTAGTTTTGCAGAGCCATTGCCACTCAAGGAATTCACAGCTTCTTTATAGGCCTTTAGAACCAATTGTGTTGCTTGTAGTGTTGCTACCCAAGCTCTAGCTGCCCCAGGAGTCTGTGCGCAAAGGAAGTAGTCCTTTTTCTGCGGGGTCCCAATATAGAAACAGCAACCGTCATACTTTTGCAACCCATGGAAGTTCACGGGAGATAGGGTAATTGTGCTATTCGCATCAAATGGAATGGTTCCCTTGACAGTCGGCTCATTTCTCCTAATCTTGTATTCCATTCTCCCTGTTGTCGGGTCTAAGATCACCCACCGCTCGTTCCATTTTCTCAGAGTCTCGGATCGCTTGAGAAGTGGACTCTGCAACAAGTTCCGATCGGAACCCGATGCGAGCTGGCGCTTGATCTTCTCCAAGCTGTTCTCAGCGTCCGCAGCTCTCGGAAAGGCGCCATTGGTGGTGGCCATGGAATTGGGTGGATCGAGACGATCGAAAGCCTGAGAATTTTGGGGATTTTTTTTTTTTGAAGGTGGTCTGAATCAGACAGTCCCTGATCAATTGGGTAGAAGCAGATAGATAAATCAACGCTGATTTTCATGTCTTCAAGCAGCCACACTGTGAAGCACAACGATCTCGACAGTGAGGCCAGGCCCAAATCCGAAGGAATGTAGTATGCAGTGTTACTCGAAGAAGCTCTTCTCTCATGGGGTTGGCTGGAAATTGCTTTCCCTGCTCCGTCAAAGTTTGCACTCAAATTCCTTGCAGAATGCAAGTTCAAATCAATCTTGATTCTCTTAAAGTTGTCATTTTTGGCTCTTTGCTCCTTGAAAGTTGCTTGTAAGGTCGCTATTTCCTTTTCCAGATGTGTCCTTTCCTTCAACAACGAACTTTCCTGCTCTTTAAACTCAGCATATGTCTTCTTTCTCCTTGCCCTCTTGGCGGCATTGGTGGTGCTGGTGGATTCATATGTACCATTACCCTTGGATCTGGGGCAGCTGGACTCTTCAAAGCCGTCGGCGGTGGCGGATAGAGAGCCGGTACCGCCGCTCCATGAAAGCGGAGTCGTGGGGCTGCATCTAGTGGTGGAATCGGCGCCGTTCTTGCCGCTGTTCCTCTGGTGTGAGACGCCGCCGTCGAATCTGGAACCGGACGACGCCGCTTTGGAGCGTGGCATCCTTACACTCCACCTGAGCGTCAAAAGAGACTGCGACATCGGAGACGAAGACCGCAGCGAAGACGACGGCCCCGCCGCCTGCACCTGCTTGAGCCGCAGCAGTAGCTCGACCACGAGCACATCATCGGTCATCGCCGCCCTCGTCCAATCGTCTTGAACCACCATCTCTGAAGGTACAAACCCAGAGTTCTTGAGAGAGGGTTTTTTAGAGAGAGAAAGGAGGGTGGTGGATTGAGTTGGGAGTCTTGGAGCCGAGTAACAATGGGCTTTGAGAGCTGGGCCCGGATTTGTAGCTGGGCTCGCTGGCTTTGGAAAGAGGAATAAAAAGTTTTGGAGCCGGCCCCCTTTTTTTTTTTTTTTTTTTTTTTGAATAGAGAATATATATATTTTTTCTAATACATAGTAACATATGTATTTTTTTTCTTTTCTTTTCTTTTCTTTTGTAATAAAATTGACTTTCTTTAATGAAACATTTACTTATTTATTTTGTTGTGACTGTACTTGAAGTTTTGAAATTTCAAGTTGCCTATGTACTCTTCCAAAGAAGGGATCAAATCATAACGTAGTTTAAATACATATATTTTTTTTTGTTGGTGCCGTACACAGTTTATGCTCTTGCGGGCTAGGAGCATTTTGTTGTTACCTTTTACGCTCGTGCGGACAATGAGCTTTTGATGCCATTTGCAGTTTCAGCTCATGCAAGCAAGGAGCGTTTGTTGTCGCCTTTTATGCTCGTGCGGACAAGGAGCTTTGGTTGTCGTCTTTTAGGATCGTGCGAACGAGGAGCGTTTTTTTTTATGATTTTGTCAAACGATCTTAGAGAGGCATTCCTTGCAATCTTCATAGCAAGGAGTCTTGACTGAGTGATTGAAGAAGTCTTTTGGGAAGAAATCGCGCATCGTGATGGCAATGGACGATCTTTGTGTCATAACTTCATCATCCTCAACACTTTCATGTAGCTTTGAAGGTTGACGGTAGCTGCTTTGCCCCCTTTCCAATTGGTGAACTTGTGGAGGAGACCTATGTTTCTTGTGCATTTTCTTTGGAGTGACATAAGTCCATCCTTCAACTTCACTTGACTTGACTGACATAGTTTTGGAGCATGCCCCCGGCGGTTGAGGTGAAGATTTTGAGTTCAAAGAGCCAGAAGTGATGGTGGTATAGTCTGACTTCACCACATCATTAAGATCTAGCTCGATGATCCCTTTCTGAGCCAACTTCATGATGAGATCTTTTAGCACAAAACACTTTTCCGTCGGATGACCAATGAAGCGGTGGAATTTACAGTACCTTGGACTGTCAGTACGGTTCATCTCTTCCGGCCGTTTACACTCAGGTAGGTTGATCACCTTTTTTTCCAGCAAGTCATCTAACATGGCAACCACGTCAGAGTCGGGGAATGGATAAGTCTTCTCCTCAAGCTCCTTCAAAGTGGGTCTACGTATCTCTTGATCACGAAAAGCTTCGGTTTGAATCGCCTTGCCTCGTGTATGGGTTTTGACTGGAGTTGTGTTGAGCGTCATTGCTTCCTTGGTGGGTTTCCACGCAGCCTTATCCACCTTGGGCCCCAAAACTTTGTCATTCTTGTAGTCGGCGATCTGTTCTTTCTTCCCATGACGGGTGATGCTTAACTCCATATCATGGGCGCGGGTGGCTAACTCCTCAAATGTTCGTGGTTTGATGCCTTGAAGGATGTAGTGTAGTCCCCACTGCATGCCTTGAACGCACATCTCAATGGCAGAGGTTTCAGAAAGCCGATCTTTGCAATCCAGACTTAAAGAACGCCATCTATTTATGTAGTCGACGACAGGTTCATCTTTCCACTGTTTCGTACTGGTCAGCTCTAGCATGTTTACAGTACGACGAGTGCTGTAGAAACGGTTGAGGAATTCCCTTTCTAGCTGGTCCCAACTGTTGATAGACTCAGGTTCGAGGTCAGTGTACCAGTCAAAAGCGTTACTTTTCAGCGAACGCACGAACTGTTTGACGAGGTAGTCTCCCTCTGTCCCAGCATTGTTGCAAGTTTCAATGAAATGGGCGACATGTTGCTTCGGGTTGCCTTTTCCATCGAACTGCATGAATTTTGGGGGTTGATAACCCCTTGGCATCTTTAAAGCATCAATCTTCTTGGAGTAAGGCTTTGAGTACAGTACGGATTCATGCGAGCTTCCTTCGTACTGTGTCTTGACAGTGCTTGCGATCATCTCCTGTAGCTGCTGGATAGAGAGAGATCCCATGAATGCCGTTGCTTGGTCTAGCTTCGGCTTCTCTTCAACTTTCTCCACTGGTGGCTCCTCTTCTTCGTCGTATTCTTTCTTTAATAGGCCAATATTTGGGTCGACTTTCACGTCGGGCAGCGCATCTAGTTGGTTGACAAGTGCGGCAATCTGCAAGTCCTTCTCTTCCACAGTCCGTGTGAGCTTTGCGATTGCTTCATTCATCTGAGCTAGCTGCTCCTCGATTGAAGTTGCTCCAGTGGTCATGACTTGCATGGTTGTACTGCCGCTTGGATCAGGGTCGGAGAGTAGGGACTCTGAGTATTTCCTCGGGCTTTCGTCTTCTTTACCTTCTTGAACCGTGATGTAGAAAACATCTTGGATCTCCTCTTCAGTGCCGTTCTCTTGAGTTTGTTGGCATGAAGATTTGCCAGTGTGGACGATGATGCGCCTCCTTACCTTCAGTGGTCCTTTTGTGTCGACCTCTAGGATTGCTTGGCGCTCCATCCTTGAAGGAATCAAGCTTCGAGCGTCGTCTTTTTCTCCTAACCCATCGAGCTTTTCTCCCTTTGGGGTTGTCTTCCTCTTTCCAAAAGGCTTACCATTATCTTCAAATATTTCTGAAGCTGATCGTCGCAGAGGAGAGATAGCTGTGTTGCTTTGTTTCTTAGGCTTTAACAACCTTTCAAAAACAGAGCTTTGGGATGTCGGCGCGTTAAGCCTCTTGAAGACAGAGGTTCGGTCTTGACCACCAATGCGATTAAGCACTGAAGTTCTGGAGCTTGAATGGCTCATCCTATTGAAGACCGACGTCCGAGGGGAGGGTTTAGGCTCTTCTTGGTCTTGTTCAATGCTCACGCTGATGTGTTGAGCGCTAGCTTTCTTCACTTTGCTTGAAATCTTCACGGGTGCATTTAGTGTGAAGCCAAGTCCAGCCTTGTTGTTGTCAACTCCATAATCATGCTCCTTCAACTTCTTTTGAGTCTCGGTGAGGTCGCGATCTTTGTTGTTGACGGTGTTTGAAACCTTCTTTCCAAGATTTGAAGAGGAAGCAAAGTCATGCCTAGCCTTTGACATGAGTTCGTAGGCATTTGGGTTGAAGCCTTCTTCGGTCCTCTTAGTTGGAAGAGCGCTTGGTTTCACTTTGACGCCATGCTGTGCCTCCAGACGGTTGATGAGTCCGGCGGTTTGCAAGTTTTTCTCCTCTGCAGTCTTTATCAGCCTTGCAATTGTTTCCTTCATCTGAACCAGCTGTCTTTCAATGGAGGTAGTGCCGATAGTCATGACTTGTTCTTTGTTTGAAGCCCTGGACTGTGCTTGAATATCTTGAACGGAGACAGAGATGAGAGGTAGAGATGGTCCCACTGGGCGTGCCAAATTTGTAAACACGAAAAGTTCCTGAAACAAGAAACAAGAATACCGTGTACAAAATATATTTTTGTGTTTAATGATTTTTTGGGTTACAATCTCTTTGTAATTTGATCATCTGATTCTATCTTCGTAAGGTGAAGGTTTGTGGATGAGCTGTTGATCCAAAGGGCCGTCGGGGCTTGATCTAGGGATGAACAGTTGATGAACGAATCTTCGAGGGCTTTTGGGCTTGATCTTGAAGAACAATTGGATGTATGGATTTCTTCAAGGGCTTTTGGGCTTGATCTTGAAGGTTGATGGATGAGCGGATCTTCAAGGGCTTTTGGGCTTAATCTTGAAGAACGATTGGATGTGTGGATTTGTTGAGGTTGTTGATCCAAAGGGCCGTTGGGGCTTGATCTTAGGATGAACGGATGATGAACACTTTCTTCAAGGGGCCGTCGGGGCTTGATCTTGAGTCGGTGGAAGTTCTTCAAGGGCCGTTGAGGCTTGACCTTTGAAGGAGGATTTGACGAAGAACGAAGAGTGTTTTCTTGATCCTTCGGGATTTGCTTGAGAGCTTTAGAGTTTCGAGGCTTCAAGGTTTTGGTGTGATGTAAATTCCCTTCTTTCTTTCTTTCTTCCTTTCTTTCTCCTTCCTCCCAAAATGAATGTCTTGGCTTTCTATTTATAGAATTCCAAAACTTGATTTTTGGATTTAAATAATCAGATGAAATAAATCATTTCTGCCAGGTAATGACACGTGTCCTATTTGATGACTTTTCCAATTTATTTCAATTTTTCGTTGAGTCACACGTTACATGTAAAATTTATGTGACACGTGAGCGTTGAAATTTTAATTATTGGTCAACATTCACTTCACCGAAATTTCGATGTCCACAAATGCCCCCACTTCAAGGCGCGTCGTAGACATGTGCTTGTCACGTGTAGAAGATGCGTTTTGAAGTCCCTTAATGTAGATGTCAACCCAAGGGCCGTCGGGGCTTGATCTTGAATTGGGCTGGAAATTTCTTCAAGGGCCATCGAGGCTTGATCTTGAGTTCGACTGGAAGATTTTCTGATTTCCCCCAATCGTTGATTTTCCACAGGCTTAACCTTGAACTGGGCTGGAGATTTCTTCAAGGGCCATCGAGGCTTGATCTTGAGTTCGACTGGAAGATTTTCTGATTTCCCCCAATCGTTGATTTTCCTTTGTGCTACTCTTGAACTGGGCAGCAGGATTCTTTTGGTCTCCCCCGAAGGTCTGAGCTTACTCCTTTTATCTGTTTCTTTGTTCAATCTCTCCAATTCGTATTGAAGAGGGTTAGAGGATAGCTCAGCATATGCAGTTGTTGCTTGTCTCCACATGCCTCAATGTATCATTTTCACTTGCCTTACTTGCTCCCCTTTGCAGAAGTGGTCCCTTCTCTGGAAGTGTATCAACCGTTGAAGATGACTACTCGAGAGCAACGCTAGGTAAGCAACCAGGGAATAGATTCCAGGCAGTCGGTTCCAGATCGGAAGACTGACTCCAAGTGCCGGCTGATTGCTTCTTTCACTTTGCCATGCGAGTAAGAACAAGGACAAAGGAAAAGACAGGGAAAATGCATGATATGAGATACCTTTGTTTTCAAAGAAGCAGCGAATGAATCAGCACATATATTTGTTGTGCTTGTCTCCACATGCTTCGATGTATCATTTTCACTTGCCTTACTTTCTCCCTTTGTAGAAGTGGTATTTCCTTATGCAGGTTTGGCATCTTCTCTTGTAGTATTTGTCCTCTGATGCAGGAGTTGAATGCAAACCTTGCATTTGAATGGACCATCACTTCTTGGTGGCAGCGCAAGTTTGAGTGGAGGTTCCGGCATATTGCTTTCTCTGTCCTTATCCTGGCAGGTGAGAACAAGGGCAAAGGAAGGTAGGGATGAACAGTTGATGGGTGAGAACAAGGGCTTTATTTCTGCCAGATGAAATAAATCATTTCTGCCAGATGAAATAAAGTGTTCATCATCCGTTCATCCTAAGATCAAGCCCCAACGGCCCTTTGGATCAACAACCTCAACAAATTCACACATCCAATCGTTCTTCAAGATTAAGCCCAAAAGCCTTGAAGATCCGTTCATCCATCAACCTTCAAGATCAAGCCCAAAAGCCCTTGAAGAAATCCACACAACCATTATTCAAGATCAAGCCCCGACGGCCCTTGAAGAAAGTGTTCATCATTCATCATCCGTTCATTCAAGATCAAGCCCAAAAGCCCTTGAAGAAATCCACACAACCATTATTCAAGATCAAGCCCCGACGGCCCTTGAAGAAAGTGTTCATCATTCATCATCCGTTCATCCTAAGATCAAGCCCCAACGGCCCTTTGGATCAACAACCTCAACAAACTCATACACCCATTCTTCAAGATCAACCCCAACGCCCCTTGAAGATCTATTCATCAACTGTTCATCCTTAGATCAAGCCTCGACGGCCCTTTGGATCAACAGCTCATCCACAAACCTACACCCTACGAAGATAGAATCAAAGGATCAAATTACAAAGAGATTGTAACCCCAAAAATCATTAAACACAAAAATATATTTTGTACACGTATTCTTGTTTCTTGTTTCAGGAATTTTTCGTGTTTACAAATTTGGCACGCCCGGTGGGATCATCTCTACCTCTCATCTCTGTCTCCGTTCAAGATATTCAAGCACAGTCCATGGCTTCAAACAAAGAACAAGTCATGACTATCGGCACTACCTCCATTGAAAGACAGCTGGTTCAGATGAAGGAAACAATTGCAAGGCTGATAAAGACTGTAGAGGAGAAAAACTTGCAAACCGCCGGACTCATCAACCGTCTGAAGGCACAGCATGGCGTCAAAGTGAAACCAAGCTCTCTTCCAACTAAGAGGATCGAAGAAGGCTTCAACCCAAATGCCTACGAACTCATGTCAAAGGCTAGGCATGACTTTGCTTCCTCTTCAAATCTTGGAAAGAAGGTTTCAAACACCGTCAACAACAAAGATCGCGACCTCACCGAGACTCAAAAGAAGTTGAAGGAGCATGATTATGGAGTTGACAACAACAAGGCTGGACTTGGCTTCACACCAAATGCACCCGTGAAGAATTCAAGCAAAGTGAAGAAAGCTAGCGCTTAACACATCAGCGTGAGCATTGAACAAGACCAAGAAGAGCCTAAACCCTCCCCTCGGACGTTGGTCTTCAATAGGATGAGCCATTCAAGCTCCAGAACTTCAGTGCTTAATCGCATTGGTGGTCAAGACCGAACCTCTGTCTTCAAAAGGCTTAACGCGCCGACATCCCAAAGCTCTGTACCCCAAAGGGAGAAAAGCTCGATGGGTTAGGAGAAAAAGATGACGCTCGAAGCTTGATTCCTTCAAGGATGGAGCGCCAAGCAATCCTAGAGGTCGACACAAAAGGACCACTGAAGGTAAGGAGGCGCATCATCGTCCACACTGGCAAATCTTCATGCCAACAAACTCAAGAGAACGGCACTGAAGAGGAGATCCAAGATGTTTTCTACATCACGGTTCAAGAAGGTAAAGAAGACGAAAGCCCGAGGAAATACTCAGAGTCCCTACTCTCCGACCCTGATCCAAGCGGCAGTACAACCATGCAAGTCATGACCACTGGAGCAACTTCAATCGAGGAGCAGCTAGCTCAGATGAATGAAGCAATCGCAAAGCTCACACGGACTGTGGAAGAGAAGGACTTGCAGATTGCCGCACTTGTCAACCAACTAGATGCGCTGCCCGACGTGAAAGTCGACCCAAATATTGGCCTATTAAAGAAAGAATACGACGAAGAAGAGGAGCCACCAGTGGAGAAAGTTGAAGAGAAGCCGAAGCTAGACCAAGCAACGGCATTCATGGGATCTCTCTCTATCCAGCAGCTACAGGAGATGATCGCAAGCACTGTCAAGACACAGTACGAAGGAAGCTCGCATGACTCCGTACTGTACTCAAAGCCTTACTCCAAGAAGATTGATGCTTTGAAGATGCCAAGGGGTTATCAACCCCCAAAATTCATGCAGTTCGATGGAAAAGGCAACCCGAAGCAACATGTCGCCCATTTCATTGAAACTTGCAACAATGCTGGGACAGAGGGAGACTACCTCGTCAAACAGTTCGTGCGTTCGCTGAAAAGTAACGCTTTTGACTGGTACACTGACCTCGAACCTGAGTCTATCAATAGTTGGGACCAGCTAGAAAGGGAATTCCTCAACCGTTTCTACAGCACTCGTCGTACTGTAAGCATGCTAGAGCTGACCAGTATGAAACAGTGGAAAGATGAACCTGTCGTCGACTACATAAATAGATGGCGTTCTTTAAGTCTGGATTGCAAAGATCGGCGTTCTGAAACCTCTGCCATTGAGATGTGCGTTCAAGGCATGCAGTGGGGACTACACTACATCCTTCAAGGCATCAAACCACGAACATTTGAGGAGTTAGCCACCCGCGCCCATGATATGGAGTTAAGCATCACCCGTCATGGGAAGAAAGAACAGATCGCCGACTACAAGAATGACAAAGTTTTGGGGCTCAAGGTGGATAAGGCTGCGTGGAAACCCACCAAGGAAGCAATGACGCTCAACACAACTCCAGTCAAAACCCATACACGAGGCAAGGCGATTCAAACCGAAGCTTTTCGTGATCAAGAGATACGTAGACCCACTTTGAAGGAGCTTGAGGAGAAGACTTATCCATTCCCCGACTCTCACGTGGTTGCCATGTTAGATGACTTGCTGGAAAAAAAGGTGATCAACCTACCTGAGTGTAAACGGCCGGAAGAGATGAACCGTACTGACAGTCCAAGGTACTGTAAATTCCACCGCTTCATTGGTCATCCGACGGAAAAGTGTTTTGTGCTAAAAGATCTCATCATGAAGTTGGCTCAGAAAGGGATCATCGAGCTAGATCTTAATGATGTGGTGAAGTCAGACTATACCACCATCACTTCTGGCTCTTTGAACTCAAAATCTTCACCTCAACCGCCGGGGGCATGCTCCAAAACCATGTCAGTCAAGTCAAGTGAAGTTGAAGGATGGACTTATGTCACTCCAAAGAAAATGCACAAGAAACATAGGTCTCCTCCACAAGTTCACCAATTGGAAAGGGGGCAAAGCAGCTACCGTCAACCTTCAAAGCTACATGAAAGTGTTGAGGATGATGAAGTTATGACACAAAGATCGTCCGTTGCCATCACGATGCGCGATTTCTTCCCAAAAGACTTCTTCAATCACTCAGTCAAGACTCCTTGCTATGAAGATTGCAAGGAATGCCTCTCTAAGATCGTTTGACAAAATCATCAAAAAAAAACGCTCCTCGTTCGCACGAGCCTAAAAGGCGACAACCAAAGCTCCTTGTCCGCACGAGCATAAAAGGCGACAACAAACGCTCCTTGCTTGCATGAGCTGAAACTGCAAATGGCACCAAAAGCTCATTGTCCGCACGAGCGTAAAAGGTAACAACAAAATGCTCCTAGCCCGCAAGAGCATAAACTGTGTACGGCACCAACAAAAAAAAAAAATATGTATTTGAACTACGTTATGATTTGATCCCTTCTTTGGAAGAGTATGTAGGCAACTTGAAATTTCAAAACTTCAAGTACAGTCACAACAAAATAAATAAATAAATGTTTCATTAAAGAAAGTCAATTTTATTACAAAAGAAAAGAAAAGAAAAGAAAAAAAATACATATGTTACTATGTATTAGAAAAAATATATATATTCTCTATTCAAAAAAAGAAAAAAAAAAAAAAAGGGGGGGCCGGCTCCAAAACTTTTTATTCCTCTTTCCAAAGCCAGCGAGCCCAGCTACAAATCCGGGCCCAGCTCTCAAAGCCCATTGTTACTCGGCTCCAAGACTCCCAACTCAATCCACCACCCTCCTTTCTCTCTCTAAAAAACCCTCTCTCAAGAACTCTGGGTTTGTACCTTCAGAGATGGTGGTTCAAGACGATTGGACGAGGGTGGCGATGACCGATGACGTGCTCGTGGTCGAGCTACTGCTGCGGCTCAAGCAGGTGCAGGCGGCGGGGCCGTCGTCTTCGCTGCGGTCTTCGTCTCCGATGTCGCAGTCTCTTTTGACGCTCAGGTGGAGTGTAAGGATGCCACGCTCCAAAGCGGCGTCGTCCGGTTCCAGATTCGACGGCGGCGTCTCACACCAGAGGAACAGCGGCAAGAACGGCGTCGATTCCACCACTAGATGCAGCCCCACGACTCCGCTTTCATGGAGCGGCGGTACCGGCTCTCTATCCGCCACCGCCGACGGCTTTGAAGAGTCCAGCTGCCCCAGATCCAAGGGTAATGGTACATATGAATCCACCAGCACCACCAATGCCGCCAAGAGGGCAAGGAGAAAGAAGACATATGCTGAGTTTAAAGAGCAGGAAAGTTCGTTGTTGAAGGAAAAGACACATCTGGAAAAGGAAATAGCGACCTTACAAGCAACTTTCAAGGAGCAAAGAGCCAAAAATGACAACTTTAAGAGAATCAAGATTGATTTGAACTTGCATTCTGCAAGGAATTTGAGTGCAAACTTTGACGGAGCAGGGAAAGCAATTTCCAGCCAACCCCATGAGAGAAGAGCTTCTTCGAGTAACACTGCATACTACATTCCTTCGGATTTGGGCCAGGCCTCACTGTCGAGACCGTTGTGCTTCACAGTGTGGCTGCTTGAAGACATGAAAATCAGCGTTGATTTATCTATCTGCTTCTACCCAATTGATCAGGGACTGTCTGATTCAGACCACCTTCAAAAAAAAAAATCCCCAAAATTCTCAGGCTTTCGATCGTCTCGATCCACCCAATTCCATGGCCACCACCAATGGCGCATTTCCGAGAGCTGCGGACGCTGAGAACAGCTTGGAGAAGATCAAGCGCCAGCTCGCATCGGGTTCGGGTCGGAACTTGTTGCAGAGTCCACTTCTCAAGCGATCCGAGACTCTGAGAAAATGGAACGAGCAGTGGGTGATCTTAGACCCGACAACAGGGAGAATGGAATACAAGATTAGGAGAAATGAGCCGACTCTCAAGGGAACCATTCCATTTAATGCGAATAACACAATTACCCTATCTCCCGTGAACTTCCATGGGTTGCAAAAGTATGACGGTTGCTGTTTCTATATTGGGACCCCGCAGAAAAAGGACTACTTCCTTTGCGCACAGACTCCTGGGGCAGCTAGAGCTTGGGTAGCAACACTACAAGCAACACAATTGGTTCTAAAGGCCTATAAAGAAGCTGTGGATTCCTTGAGTGGCAATGGCTCTGCAAAACTAGGAACGGTTGCAGCAGTAGTTGCTGCTGCCAATTCAACTGCTTCGGAGAGTTCTAAGGAAATCGAAGCAGCAATGCACATTTTCTTTGAGAAATGCTTTGGGAGTGATAACCAATAAGCCAACTGGTGCTCCGCGTGAGATTTGCCAGTTCCTAGCCACATTATGTAGTTCGTCATCTTTGACCCGAAGTGTCTCCTTCATAATTGCAAAATCATCCATTGGAAGAGAGCTTGGTTTCACTTTGACGCCATGCTGTGCCTCCAGACGGTTGATGAGTCCGGCGGTTTGCAAGTTTTTCTCCTCTGCAGTCTTTATCAGCCTTGCAATTGTTTCCTTCATCTGAACCAGCTGTCTTTCAATGGAGGTAGTGCCGATAGTCATGACTTGTTCTTTGTTTGAAGCCATGGACTGTGCTTGAATATCTTGAACGGAGACAGAGATGAGAGGTAGAGATGATCCCTCCGGGCGTGCCAAATTTGTAAACACGAAAAGTTCCTGAAACAAGAAACAAAAATACGTGTACAAAATATACTTTTGTGTTTAATGATTTTAAGGGTTACAATCTTTTTGTAATTTGATCCTCTGATTCTATCTTCGTAGGGTGTAGGTTTGTGGATGAGCTGTTGATCCACAGGGCCGTCGAGGCTTGATCTAAGGATGAACAGTTGATGAATGGATCTTCAAGGGGCGTTGGGCTTGATCTTGAAGAATGGGTGTATGAGTTTGTTGAGGTTGTTGATCCAAAGGGCCGTTGGGGCTTGATCTTAGGATGAACGGATGATGAACGATGAACACTTTCTTCAAGGGCCGTCGGGGCTTGATCTTGAATAATGGTTGTGTGGATTTCTTCAAGGGCTTTTGGACTTGATCTTGAATGAACGGATGATGAATGATGAACACTTTCTTCAAGGGCCGTCGGGGCTTGATCTTGAATAATGGTTGTGTGGATTTCTTCAAGGGCTTTTGGGCTTGATCTTGAAGGTTGATGGATGAACAGATCTTCAAGGCTTTTGGGCTTAATCTTGAAGAACGATTGGATGTGTGAATTTGTTGAGGTTGTTGATCCAAAGGGCCGTTGGGGCTTGATCTTAGGATGAACGGATGATGAACACTTTCTTCAAGGGGCCGTCGGGGCTTGATCTTGAGTCGGTGGAAGTTCTTCAAGGGCCGTTGGGGCTTGACCTTGAAGGAGGATTTGACGAAGAACGAAGAGTGTTTTCTTGATCATTCGGGACTTGCTTGAGAGCTTTAGAGTTTCAAGGCTTCAAGGTTTTGGTGTGATGTGAATTCCCTTCTTTCTTTCTCTTCTTCCTTCCTCCCAAAATGAATGTCTTGGCTTCCTATTTATAGAATTCCAAAACTTGATTTTTGGATTTAAATAATCAGATGAAATAAATCATTTCTGCCAGGTAATGACACGTGTCCTATTTGATGACTTTTCCAATTTATTTCGATTTTTCGTTGAATCACATGCTACATGTAAAATTTATGTGACACGTGAGCGTTGAAATTTTAATTATTGGTCAACATTCATTTCACCGAAATTTCGATGTCCACAGTCCCGTTACTTGATCTCTGAATGTTTGTTTTTTGTGATTTTTTTTTAATGTGATCTCCAAGCATATACAAACAAGTTTGACGGTTTGGATCGTTGAAATTAGTTTTGGAGAATTCGTATCCCAACAAAACGATAGATTGACTAACACTTAGAGTTTATTTATACTTTCATTAAGTAGAACATAAGATTTTGTGGTATCCACTTGTGTAAATATTTTAAATTGAATATCGTATTCATCCACTGTATTCATATAGGGTCAAAGAGTGTACCTGTAAAAAATCATCAAAATCGGAGTTAAAATAACCATTAAATCATGAATTTTCGTTTATAACCGTCGAAAAGCTTTGTCCCGTTACTTGATCTCTAAATGTTTGTTTTTTGTGATTTTTTGTTAATGTGATCTCCAAGCATATACAAACAAGTTTGACGGTTTGGATCGTTGAAATTAGTTTTGGAGAATTCGTATCCCATCAAAACGATAGATTGACTAATACTTAGAGTTTATTTATAATTTCATTAAGTATAACATAAGATTTTGTGGTATCCACTTGTGTAAATATTTTAAATTGAAGATCAAATTCATTCATTGTATTCATATAGGGTCAAGGAATGTACCTGTAAAGAATCATCAAAATCGGAGTTAAAATAACCGTTAAATCGTGAGTTTTTGTTTATAACCGTCGAAAAGCTTTGTCCCGTTATTTGATCTCTGAATGTTTGTTTTTTGTGATTTTTTGTTGATGTGATCTCCAAGCATATACAAACAAGTTTAACGGTTTGGATCGTTGAAATTAGTTTTTTAGAATTCGTATCCCAACAAAACAATAGATTGACTAACACTTAGAGTTTATTTATACTTTCATTAAGTAGAACAATAGATTTTGTGGTATCCACTTGTAGAAATATTTTAAATTGAAGATCGAATTCATTCATTGTATTCATATAGGGTCAAGGAATGTACCTGTAAAAAATCATCAAAATCGAAGTTAAAATAATCGTTAAATCGTAATTTTTTGTTTATAACCGTCGAAAAGTTTTGTCCCGTTACTTGATTGCTGAATGTTTGTTTTTTGTGATTTTTTGTTAATGTGATCTCCAAGCATATACAAACAAGTTTGACAGTTTGGATCGTTGAAATTAGTTTTGGAGAATTCGTATCCCAACAAAACGATAGATTGACTAACACTTAAGAGTTTATTTATACTTTCATTAAGTATAACATAAGATTTTGTGGTATCCACTTGTGTAAATATTTTAAATTGAAGATCGAATTCATTCATTGTATTCATATAGGGTCAAGGAGTGTGCCTGTAAAAAATCATCAAAATCGGAGTTAAAATAACCGTTAGATCGTGATTTTTCGTTTATAACCGTCGAAAAGGTTTGTCCTGTTACTTGATCTTTGAATGTTTGTTTTTTGTGATTTTTTGCTGATGTGATCTCAAAGCATATACAAACAAGTTTGATGGTTGGGATCGTTGAAATTAGTTTAAGAGAATTCGTATCCCATAAAAACAATAGATTAACTAACACTTAGAGTTTATTTATACTTTCATCAAGTATAACATAAGATTTTGTAGTATCTACTTGTGTAAATATTTTAAGTTGAAGATGTGACATCCCACATTGCCCAGGGAAGTGATCCTTAAATGTATATTCTCATCCCTACCTAGCACGAGGCCTTTTGGGAGCTCACTGGCTTCGGGTTCCGTAGGAACTCCGAAGTTAAGCGAGAAGGGGGCTAGAGCAATCCCATGATGGGTGACCCACTGGGAAGTTGCTCGTGAGTTCCCAAAAACAAAACCGTGAGGGAATGGTAAGCCCAAAGCGGACAATATCGTGCTACGGTGGTGGAGCGGGCCCAGGAAGTGATCCGCCACGGGCCGGGATGTGACAGAAGATCAAATTCATTCATTGTATTCATATATGGTCAAGGAGTGTAGCTATAAAAAATCATCAAAATCGAAGTTAAAATAACCGTTAAATCGTGATTTTTCGTTTATAAGCGTCGAAAAGTTTTGTCACGTTACTTGATCTCTGAATGTTTGTTTTTTGCGATTTTTTGCTGATGTGATCTCAAAGCATATACAAACAAGTTTTACTGTTGGGATCGTTCAAATTAGTTTCGAAGAATTCGTATCCCATCAAGTTCCAATGGTGTGTATATATATATATATATTTATGTATTTATTAAGTAGATTTAAATCTATTTATTTTGTACGTATAATTGACTGGTACACGGAGTAGTATATCACATGTATCATTATAAAAATAGTGAGATATGTCATATGTGTGATAAAATGTTAATAACTTAAAAAAAAAAAAAAAAATTTCTCACCACTTCTATTAATTTTCGTTTTTCCCTCTCTTTTTTGTTTCATTTTCAACTTTTCTTATAATTTTCACTTTTCCCTAATTCCCTCACTTTTTTGTTTCATTTTCAACTTTTCTTATCATTTTCATTTTCCCTCTATTTTTCTTCAAAAAGGGCGGCATGAATGGAATGGAATCAAATCAATGGATGCATCATGCATATTAATTAATAATTATTATAGTTTTTATAAAATTTAATTCAAAATTAAATATATATATATATATAATTAAATAATTATTATAGATAGTTAATATTTTGGGGGTATAATTATTATAGTATATATAATTATTATAATTATTATAGACTTTATAGTTAATTTAATATATATATATATATATATATATATTATAGTTTTTAGGGGTATAAAATTGTTAAATTAATGTATATAATTATTACAACATTTTTTTTAGGGTTATAAAATTATAAAAATAATATTCTGCTTATCGTGTATCGTGTTACTCACGTGTATACCCGAATCAACCCGTTATCTTAACAAGTGCTTATCGGGTTACCCGATTCGTTATCGTGTCGACCCGAACACCTGTTAATTTCGTGTCGTGTTGTGTCGGGTTATCGGGTCGTGTCAGGAATTGCCAGGCCTAGTGTGAAGGATACTTGTTTAATTTGTTTTGAAGACATTTATGGTGATCAAATGTTTTCAATTGGTACTTGTCAACACAAATATAGCTTGCCTTGCATGAAACATCATGTCAAAATAAATTTGCAAAATGGGATCGTGGCACAATGCCCTCATAAAGACTGTAAGTGTGAAGTGAATATCGATGGTTGTAAAAAATTCTTGTCACCTGAACTAGCTGATGTTATGATCGAACGAATCACGGTGTGTTCTATTCCTGTTACAGAGAAAGTTTACTGCCCATATCCGAGGTGTTCCACACTAATGTCAAAACAGTAGGTCTTGGAACATACCAAGACTTCGTTTGTTGGTGAAGGAGGCAGGAAGTGCATGAAATGTAAACACTATTTCTGTATCAATTGCAAGGTTCCTTGGCACTATGATATGAGCTGCTACGATTGCCAGAGATCTGAAACATATTCCTGCGTAGAAGACCAATTGTTGAAATCACTTGCAACGAAGAAACTTTGGCGCCAGTGTTCGAAGTGCAATCATATGGTTGAACTTGATAGTGGTTGCTACCACATCACTTGCAGGTGCTTGTGCTTTACACTTCTAATCCTCCAATCTGATTAATTTTTAGGTTTCCTCTGTGATTCTTTTGCCTGTCTTAATTTAGAAAACTTTGAAATGTTATACAGTAAAACCTCTACACATTCGTAATGTTGGGACAAAAACCTAATTTAATGCTCAAGGTATTTAAAGGTGATAGTCAGGCGGTAGGTAGGGCCTAGTGCCAAGAGACTAGGCGGGGGACGAGGTGGGGGCTTGGGAGTTTTTAAAAATAATTAAAAAAATAATTAAATTTATTGTATAACATATAAATAATTGTTCATTTATACTTAAAAATACATAATTGTATTGTGAAAGTGAAACATTAATTGCAAACATAAATTGATATTAAAAATAGCAAAAAAAAAGTCATCAAACCACCCACCCCGCTCTAGCTTGCTTATGCCCACTTAAGCGGGTGCCTAGGCCGGAGGCTAGGTGAGTCTAGGTCTCATTTCTTTCTTTTTTTTTTAAAAAACGCCTAGGGATTAGTCTAGGCGGTGGCTTGCCACTTAGTACTTAGGCAACCGAAATAGAGATGTAGTTACAAAATTATATTTTGATTAACTTATCCTAAATGAAAGTTGAATAGATGAAATGAACTATATTAGTAGTGGAACATGCTAATTTTCAAGCATACACATTATAAAAAGACAGACAACTAGTCTATCTTAGCTTGTCCAGTACATCAATATTGCTAGTAAAGTTGTAATTCTTCGCACGTTGTCCCAAGATCCCGATGCAAATACAATTTTCTCTTGTAATGACCTTTTGACCTTCTTACCAAGAAAAGGCGTCACTCGTGTTGTTTTATTGTATTGTATTTTATTTTATTTTTCCGGATGCATATATAATTTCATGATTTTTGTATAATCCCTTGTTGTCTGTACCACGTTTATATTGTCTCTGTAGATGTGGACATCAGTTTTACTATACTTGTAGAGCTGAATGGAAGAACAAGCATGCGACATGTTCCTGCACGATCTGGGACGAGCATTTTATTATAGGCCGTGACGACGAGTGTGACATGTCAGTATATGTGAGCACTCTCTTGTCGAATTACAAATATGCACATCTAGAGTTCTAAACAGATAGGTTGATATATTGAGTTTTCTTTTGATTTCTCATCAATTTCTTTAGGTTTCTTTCTTATGTTAAAGTGTAGTTGTAACCTGTACTAAGAGATCAGAGAGGGCGTAGGAAAGGTGGTGGAGGACCAACAATGCAGAAGGTATTAATGTGAAACAGATTTTGTGCAAGGATTTCTTTCTTTTTATTGTTGGAACTATGTTTTCTCCCTTTGGCTTAGTTTTCTTTTGATCAGTGTTTTAACTCGCGGGGATGCATTTTTTTCTCCTCATAGAGTTCTTGAGGAGTAATGGCTCTTTTGAAGTGATTTTGGAAGGGCTAGAAGCAGTTTTTGCCAGAAGCACCTCCCATGTGCTTCTGTTATCTATCCGCGCTCATGGTTTAAGCATCACCAAGATCACCCAATTCTCGAATTTACAGTCGGTTGTCTAAGTAAATAAAAGATAGTTTATGAAGTGGTTCAGGTGTCCCCGACCAAGTATATAAAACGGTCATCACTGGTTAGCATCTCACATGGAAGACACTGCTACTACACAGACATAACCCTTCTATGTATTAGACACCTACAACTCCCCTGAGATTGGGTTGAACCACGGTCAGTTGACATGGGAAAGACTTGTCTGAATTGTTTCCATCTTTTTAAGGATGTCAAGATACTCAGGACAGAGTAATTAAATAAAATAATTTAAGAATTTCAATGAAACATGAACTCCTTAGGTTAATTTAAGAATCTCTTAAAAAATAGCTCAAGAAAGACGCTTCCCAACTCAACCCACTCTACTCTTAAAAAATAGCTCAAGCTTTAGGCTTTTGTCTTGTATTGCTAAGTTAGCACTCTCACACTTGGTGAGCTAGCTAGTGGTTATAACTCCATTATTATGGTAGCAACGGTAATATGAAAAATATTATTAAGAAATTGGTTTAATTGCTATATCTCTTTCTCTCTCTATGTGTCTCGTTCTCTCTTTATCTCTACATGCGCCATTGTTGCAGGTGTTTTCGTTCAACCCCTATCGTTGATGCTAACATTGGTATCACCCAACTAGTCCTGGTTCCCTCATGTGCATGACTCGTCATGCCCCTGTCACTCATGCTACCACTATGGAAGCCTATGTTGCTTCTCTGGAAGCCACTGTTGCTTTCATTCCCACCCTTATCGCTAAGGCGATGAATACCTTTATCACTAACGCTGTGTCCACCACTTTTGGCACCAACCTTTCGCTGCATCTCGAGTCTCGTCTCTCAATCTACTTTGAGCAATTCTGTCATGAGCTTGCTTTCGTGGAAAGGGTAAGAGCTTCTTAGCTCTACCAAGTGCTGATCATCCACCTCACTGCGAAACTGATTAGATCCAACTCCTGCGCAGCCCTAACTGGACTGGCAGAGGTCCACATCTGCATTAACCATAGACTCCAAAGGTAGATTTGCTTAATTTCTCTGACTGTGAAGACCCATTGGCATAGATCTATAAGGCTGAGCAATTTTTTGTTTTCTATAACACTCCAGAGAATCAACGAGTCATCACAACTTATTTGCACTTGGAAAGTGAAGTTCTACAGTGGTTAGATGGATTGCATCCACTCCACTCCACGCTAGGAAGATTTCACTAGTGCATTTTGCAGAGAATTTGGACCATCAGAGTTTGATGAAAGTTCTGAGGCACTGTTTAGCTTTGTCACACAAGTACATTACGTTATTATATTGTCGAGTTTAGGCGATTAGACAATCGTACCACTAGTTTATGGCTTATTTTGCTCAATAGTTGTTTCTTGGAAGGTCTTACACACAAACTGAAGTTTGATGACAAATTACTTAATCCTGCAATTGCCATTATTGTGCAATTGGATACAAAGATCTTTGAATTGAAATCGAATTTTCCTAGAGCTTCTGTGACTGTTAAACCCCTACTATTGCTTGCAATTCACATATTGTGCCTCATGCTGGTGCCTTACCCATAAAGAAACTAATTTCTATTGAGATTCATCAGAAAAGAGAAAGGGTGAGTGTTAGTTCTACTCTAATAAATGGACCAAGGGGCACAAATGTGGTTTTAAACAATTTCTCATACTCGTTGTGATAAATGCTGACCTTGTACTTGATTGTCATGATTTGAATCCTGAGTTGAATGTTATGGAGTTAAGTTCTTGTGTTTTTTATGGTGTTACTGTTTGGCACACTGCTCAAACTATGAAAGTCACTGGAACAATCAATGGACAAACTGTCAAAATACTTTTGGACTCAAGAAGCACTCATAACTTGACTCCAAGTTATTGAGACATTGGGGACATCAAGCTCAATCCACCAAAGCTTTTAAAGTGATGATAACAAATGGTGGCAAAGTAAGGAGTTCAAATTGTTACAGATCTTCTAGTCTATCTTTGGGAGGATATGATTGCGCAAAGAACTTGTTTTCACATCCACTGGGAGGCTGTGATGTGGGGCTTGGAGTCTAGTGGCTCTCTGCAGTGAGTCTAGTCTTGTGGGACTTCCAACTCTTGACAATAGAGTTTACTAGAAATAATAGGCAGTATAAGTTGTATCACAATCCTTCTAGTGAATCACTAATTTAAGAAATGTCTATTTAGTATATTGACAATGCACCCTTCAATTCCAAGTTGGGGTTATTTTTGTATTCCATGGAGAGTCGAAAGCTGGAAGCCACTAGTGAGATATTTGGCTGCCCTACTAATCTCCCTCATTCACGAGCTTATGATCACCACATTCCCTTATTACCTGGGGTAAAACCTTCTAATATAAGCCCCTACCACTATAGTCATTTGCAAAAAACAGAAATAGAAAAGGTTGTGCAAGAATTGCTCACTGTAGGATTTATTTAACCAAGTCGTAGTCCATTCTATTTCCCAATGTTATTGGTTAAGAAGAAGGAAGGAACCTGAAGGATGTGTATTGATTATACGGAGCTCAATGCACTCACAATTAAGGACAAGTATCCAACTCCCTTATTTCTTAGAAGAATTATTTGGTGATGCCTTCTTCTCAAAGTTGGATATGAGGCCTGGATACCATCAAATACTCTTGCAACCTGAAGATGTTGAAAAAAAAAGGTTTTAAACACATGAGAGCCATTATGAATTCTTGGTGATGCCATTTGGGCTCACAAATGCCTCTGCAACCTTCCAAAGTCTCATGAATGACCTCTTCAGGCCTTATCTTAGAAAATTTGTGTTGGTGTTCTTTGATGATCTGCTTATCTATAGTCATAGTTGGGTGGAACACCTTGCTCATTTGAGAATTGTATTTGAGATCCTACAACAGCATCAACTATACCTTTAAAAGTCTAAGCATTCCTTAGGACAAAGAAAAGTGGAATATCTTGGGCATATAGTCTCTGCCAATAGTGTTGAGATTGACCCAACTAAGTTGCAAACTTTCAAGAATTGGCATGTGCCTAGGAATATCAAAAAGCTCAAAGGATATAGAGTAATACATCAACCTTTGTACAACCTCACAAAAAATGACAGCTTCTTGTGGACTGATGCTGGTACACAAGCCTTTTAAAAACTTAAAGAAATTATGGCTTCCCCTCAAGTGTTTGGCCTCCTTGATTTCTCAAAACCTTTTGAGATAAAAATGTGATGCATCATGAGGAGGAATTGGTGCAATGTTGCAGCAAAGCAAGAAACCTATTGTCTTTACCAGTCAAACATTAGGCCTAGAAATCAAGCTTTCTCCACATATGAGATAGAGCTAATTGCCATAGTACATGCAGTTAAGCAACGGAAGAGTTACTTACAAGGAAGACACTTCATTATTAAGACTGATTACAACAGCCTTAAGTATTTTCTACACCAAATGGCCAACAAACCATTCCAACAGAAATTGGTCTCAAAGCATTTGGGATCTGATTATAGATATAATATAAATCAGGGCATGACAATGTTGTTACTGATGCATTATCAAGGGTCCCAAAAACATCTTTGCTACGAGAACCAACAAGTGATCCTTCATTAAAAGATGTTGCTATATTATACCTTTACTATGGGTGGTTAGATGACTTGAGAAGGCACACTGAGCAAGACAATTGGATCACAAAGAAGACATAAGAAGTACTGAAGAGTGTTGCTAAAGGCAGTGGCAGCTCTGCACTTGCCAAATTCTCAGTTGAGAATGGTTTCTCATGTTACAAGAAACAGATTATTATCAATCCTAGTTTAGGATAAAGGCATAAACTCATTAAAGATTACCATTCTACTCTTGTTGAAGGGCACCAAGGGGTTGTCAAAACCTACCATAGGTTGAATAAGAGGTTCTATTAGCAGGGAATGAAGGGCATCATCAAGCAACTTGTGGCATAATGCCATGTTTGCCAGCAAAACAAGTTTGAAACTTTCTTCCCTCCTAGATTGCTTCAACCATTACTTATCCTTAGAAAGGTATGGATTGATATTATTATGGATTTTATAGTGGGACTACCTTTATGCAAAGACAAATCAGTGATAATGGTGGTAGTTGATATACTTTCCAGGTATTCACACTTTATAGCCTTGTCTCAACCTTACATTGCTTCTGTGGTTGCTCAAGTATTCATCGACAATATGTTTAAGGTACATGGAATGCCTTAGTTCATAGTTAGTGATAGATACCCCATTTTTATCAGTTCTTTTTGGAGAAAGTTCTTTAAGCTGCAAAATAACAAGTTGTGCATGTCATCAGGTTATCACCCTCAAAGTGATAGGCAAAGTGAGGTGATGAATAGATGTTTGGAGACTTACCTGAGATGTTTTGTAAGGGCACAACCTAGGAATTGGGTTAAATGACTTCTTGGGCTGAATGGTGTTTCAATACCTCATATCACACCTCTTCAAGGTTTACTTCAATACCCCTTATCACACTTCTTCAAGATTTACTCCCTTTGAATTGGTTTAAGGATACTCACCACCTCATATAGCTACTTAAGAGTTAGGAACTACAAAAGTGGATTATAGGGAACAAACTTTGTTGGAGAGGGACAAATTATAACTGTGCTCAAAGCTAACCTAATGGTGGCTCAAAATGAAGGTGCAATTAGACAAAAGGAGGAGTGAAAGACAGTTTACTCTTGGTGACTCAATGTATTTGAAGTTAATTCCATATCAGCTATAGTTTCTAGCACCCCACAAGTTACAACCTACGTCCTATGGTCCATATGAAGTTGTGGAGAAAGTTGGTGCAGTGATATATAAACTTAAGCTACCTATGGATTGCAAAATGCGTCTAGTTTTTTAAGTGAGTTGTCTTAAGAAACAATTGGGAAGAGGTCATATGGAGATGATTTTCTAATTTCTGCTCACATTTCAGAAAAACTCGAACATTTGAGGGTCTTGAAGTTGAAGTCTTGGCGTAAGTCACTAACTTAAGTTAGCGTCGAACGCTTCAAGTATGGTTCATCATGTTTCATGTGTTTATTTCAAGTGTATTCACATGTTTGTTATTCAAGTCTTGGTCTAGTAGCAAACCAATCTTTCAATTTGTATGCCCTTCTCCATGTGGTCAATACTCTCTAGTCAATGAAGCCTGTTTAGAATAGCATTTGTAGTTTTCTGTGGCAGTCAAATGGAAAAATGATTTCTTTTGGTTTTGTTGTGTATTTCTTGTGCCTGTTGTTGTAAAGAACACTTTCTTTTATGACACATTTACATATGCAGGTTTTCATACAAGTCAAAACTCATTGATCCAAGCTAAATACAATTTGGTTTAGTTTGGTCCAAGATTGCACTCTTTTATGACACATTTACATATGGGTAATTGGAATAAAATAAAATAAAAAAGCGAATTTCCGATTATGGAATATTCTAGTGTTTATCAATATTGGGGAATCCAAATGCAACTTTTGGAATCCAACCCTAAAATTTGAAGGAATTGGATTCCCTACAATTTGGTGGGAATTGACTTCCGAGTTATTGGGGGAATCAGAATGAATTTTCCTCTTCATTATACCTTCATGTATTTCTAAAATTTCAAATTGCCCTTCACGTTAACCTAACACCAAATTTTATTCTCTCAGCATAAATATAAAAAATTAAAAAAAAATTCAAAGTTTTTATCACAAAGTTAAAATAAAATAAAGTTTTACCAAAAATAAATAAATAAAAAATAATTAACATATAAAATAGATTACTAGAATAGGCGCGTTTTAGTAAATCACACTGATTTTCATCCTGATTCATGTGAATTAGTAAATAGCTTATAGTTCAGTACTATTCTTACTACCATCCCTAAAAATTTGAGTATATAGTTTCTACATGAATCTGATTCTGATTCCACCCCATTCTTTGATGATAGATTTATTGAGCCATGAATTCCATGTTATTGGGGAAATCTGAATGAAAATTTCCTCCCTATTATACCCTCACGTATTTCTAAATTCCAAAAGTTTCCTTCCCTTAACCCAATACCAAATTTTTGTTCTCTCGGCAAACAAAAAAAAAAAAAAAAAAAAAAAAAAACCTAAGTTTTTCTCACAAAGTTAAAAAAATTTACCAAAAAAACAAATAAATAAAAAAGAGTTATTAATATAAAATAAATTATTAGGATAGACGCATTTTAGTAATCACATTGATTTTCATTCCGATTCATGTGAATTAGTAAACAACTTGTGGTTTGGTACTATTCCAACTCTGATCCCTGAAAGTTTTAGTATACAATTTTCTACATAAATCTGATTTTGATTTCACCTCATTCCAAACTCTTCTCATTGAGCGCAAACAATGGCTTTGGATGTTGATGAAATTTTGTTTGTTATATTCTCTGCCAAATAAACTCAGCATTTTTTTATTAGTGAGTGGTTAAGTTTTAACTAAAATTATTTGCTTAAATCTCAACCGTTATTTATTGTCTTTTGACGCTTAAGAGAGCATAGCTCATATTAGGTTTATGTATTGGGTTCAAATCTCTCGTCCAACACAAATTTTCATTTATAATGAAAATCTGTAGAGCCCAAATATTTTGGGCCGGGTAGAGTCTGGCTGGCCTGGCCCATTTGTCTTATGTGCTTTTATATTTTGTTTACGGTTCTGCCATCCAACTTTCTTGTCCCCCAATACCAAAATTTTGACCCTCAGCAGTCAGCAGTCAGCACTCATTCCAGTAAACCTCACCAGGTTTTCTCACTGAAGATTTAACCCAAATACCCCAATAATCAAACCCTAATTCTCCAACTCCTATGGCGGATGACCGCGACGAGCTCAGCGATTACACATCGGAGGACGAGGGCATCGAGGATTACAAGAAAGGAGGCTACCACGCCGTCTCTATTGGGGATTCCTTCAAGAATGGCTGCTACGTGGTGCAGAGCAAGCTCGGGTGGGGCCACTTCTCCACTGTCTGGCTTGCTTGGGACACGAGGAGCTCGGTATGTATCTGTCTTTGTTGTCAAGTGTGCTACTTGTTTGGTTGCTGAGAAACCGAGGGAAAATGGAATAGTGGAATTGAAATGTTGTGTTCTGTACGCTTCTTTGGGAAATTAGGGTTTAGGCAATGAAAGGAGAGGCACTATTTTTTGTATGAATCCAATTAGTTAATAGCAAAGCGATTTGGTTAAAAGAAAATTTTGAATGTAATGGCAAGGGGGGATAGAAGAACAAAAAAAAAAAAAATTGGGGAATGGCTCAACTCCGCGAACTTAAATTGGTTGGCTTATACAAATAGTGAAGAGTTAGGCGTAGTCGGAGTAAGGGTTTCGGTTTCTGAGCATATTTATTGCATTGGTTACTCTTTAGTAATTTGAACTAGTTGTTTATTTTAGTTACTTTACCATAATTGTTTTAATAGCATTTGAAGTGAAGATTTTCTGTCTTGTCTTGCGTGTGTGCGTGTGCGAATTTTTTATTAACGTGTTGAAAAGGAAATGAGGACCTTAACTATTCAAACCTTTAACAACATGAGAAATTCATTGTTTGTAGCGTTATGTAGCTTTGAAGATTCAAAAGAGTTCTCGTTATTACACTGAAGCTGCAATGGACGAAATAAAGATTCTCAAACAGATTACTGAGGGAGACCCGGGCGATAAGAAGTGTGTTGTGAAGCTTTTGGATCACTTCAAGCATTCAGGCCCAAATGGACAGCATGTGTGTTTGGTTTTTGAGTACCTGGGGGATAACCTCCTGACCCTTATTAAGTATAATGATTACCGAGGGGCTCCGCTGCACATGGTCAAAGAAATTTGTTTCCATATATTAGTGGGTTTGGATTACTTGCATAGTCAACTCTCAATAATACACACAGATTTAAAGCCAGAGAATGTCTTGCTTTTGTCAATGATTGATCCATCTAAAGATCCTAGGAAATCAGGTGCTCCTCTCATCCTTCCGACCAGCGAAGATAAAACTGTGCCCGTCTCTGGGGCTTCTAAAGACATTAAGAAGTTAAATGGAGATCTTACGAAAAACCAGAAGAAGAAGATCCGGAAGAAGGCTAAGAAAGCAACTCAGGGTGGTGCCGGGAGGGAAGACAATGAGGCAGATTCCGCAATAGTTGGCTCCAAAGATTCTATTAATGAAGTAAAATCAAATGGGGATTCTGTTCAAGAACAAGTGAAGGATTCTGGAGTTAGTAATGAATCAATAAAGCGTGAAGATAAGGAAGAAACTCAAGAAGAAAAAGCAAGCCGTTCCGCAAGGAAGAAGTTATTCGTAGAAACTGACCTTAAATGCAAATTGGTTGATTTTGGAAATGCTTGTTGGACGTATAAGCAGTTTACAAGTGATATTCAGACAAGGCAGTACAGATGCCCAGGAGTTATTCTTGGAGCAAAATACTCGACTGCAGCGGATTTATGGTCCTTTGCTTGCGTTTGTTTTGAGCTAGCAACTGGTGACATTCTTTTTGATCCGCACAGTGGTGACAGTTATGATAAGGATGAGGTACGTGCAGATTTGTGATTTCTTCTTTGAAAGTTTATGATGAATTTGATAAACTAGGTGTCTGATATATTGACTTTTAAATTTCTTTGTGAAGGATCACCTTGCACTGATGATGGAACTTCTTGGAACTATTCCCCGTAAGGTAATACCATGATACTTTGCTCACTGAAAGAAATGAGAGTTATATGTCATTGTACTTTCTGACAATAAATCTGGTTAAATAAGGGTATTCACGGATTTATATTTTGCAGACTGCATTAGGCGGTAAATATTCCCGGGATTTCTTTAACCGATATGGGGATTTGAAGCATATTCGACGATTGCGTTTCTGGCCTCTTAATAAGGTGTTAACGGAGAAGTACGCATTCAGCGAGCAAGATGCAAATGACATGGCAGACTTCCTTGTTCCCATACTTGATTTTGTCCCCGAAAAGAGGCCAACAGCTGCACAATGCCTCAGTCATCCGTGGATTAGTGCAGGGCCTCGACTCCTTGAGCCTTCCATGGCTGGCGTGCTGCCTCAGGCCTCAAATGGGAGTATTTCTGAGATGGAGAAGAATGAGAGGGAAGCAGTGGAGGTGGGAATGGGGAATTTAGTCATTGATGAATCTTCAAAACCTGTCAAAGAATCCCAAACTGCACAAAATTCATCACTACACGCATGACGTGCTGGTTCAGGTTTTTTTTTTTCGATTCAATGTTTTACACAATTTGTTTTGTTCTTCGAGTATAGAGATGTGTTTTTCTCTTCTACCTCTTTTTTTTCCTTTTTGTCCGAAGCGTTGAGCTTTGTTGGTTTTCCATATTCATTTGATAATCCATTTCGTATTACGTTGGCCTGAGCGGCACTTCTGGGTGCACATTCTTAGTTTCTTACTCCCGAAATGCTCGGGCACTAGTACAATCCAGCATCCAGGTCGGCCAAAATATTACAGGGCCACAAACACTAATCACCGTTACTTGTAGCATATACTAGAGATAAGCCTAACGGATTCAACTCGCGATATCAGCTGTGGTGATGAAATCTTGTGGGAGAAATTCAGTACAAGTTCATAGAAATATGGTACAAACATATCAATTTGTTTGGCAGCTGAACGTTCATGACCTCCGAAATTACCTGTAAAATTAACGAGGTGCGATTAAGTTTCCAGAACACAAACGAAAAGCATTCGAATCTCATGGACTCCATAGTGCATAAAGCGAAGATGAAATTTTTACCTATACTGAATCACTTCCTATTTACAATATTTTCCTTGTCCTGAGATAAGAGTACATAAGAAAAAATCCGATGACGGCGCCAACAACTATCCCTGCTGTTGTAAACCAAAATGCGAACTGCACCAAACTAAGCAATAAGTAATGGCCATGTTGCAATTACCCGGAAGAAAATGGGAAGAGAATCAACTAAGTTAATTCACAAACTTTTACGTACCACATGTTCTTCAAGGTAGGACCTTAAGTTCATGCCAAATATACCTGAAATTTGAAGGAAGACGAGACTGCTGAGTACCGAAACATCGATTAAATGACAAATTTGGCTGGCAAACAAATATGGACAATATAAAGGAG
This sequence comes from Pyrus communis, assembly GCF_963583255.1. NCBI lineage: Eukaryota > Viridiplantae > Streptophyta > Magnoliopsida > Rosales > Rosaceae > Pyrus > Pyrus communis. The sequence goes on along the minus strand of NC_084810.1, from coordinate 16,737,765 downwards.
TTATTTGACAAAACAATATTGTAATCTAAATTAAATTCATCTAAACGACAGGAAGTGGGATTCAAACTTGGGTTCAATGAGGGAAGCACATACTGCTCTAGCCAACTTACCAATCTAAGGAACTGATATTACAGTTGTTACTTCATGGTGTTGAACTGAGATTATATTTGAAATGTACAGAACACCAAATAGGATTTTGAATTGTTATTGGTATTCCAAAATTCTCACTTTGCACTCCAACCTTTCTATATTTAGAAAGAAAAATACACTTGTGAAGAAGTGCAAAATAAGATTTTTGGAGTGCCAATAACAGTTCCCTTTAAAAAAAAAAAATGACAACCATTGCACCGTTCAACTCTTCTGTTTTGAGACGACTACAAAATATGACCATATTTCTATGGTAAGAACGAACAAGAAATCTATGTTATCTACCACCTCTAGCAATAGGTTTTTTTAGTTTCTTGGCCTACAGAAACCATTGACATTCTTAGAAACAACTTAGGACTCGTTTGGATGTGCTTTTAAAATTATTGAAAGCGCTTTTAGAGAAAATGTTTTTTGGTTCCAAATGCACTTAAAGTGCTTCCTGGAAGAAGCACATAACTTGTGCTTCTTCTAGGAAGCACTTTAAGTGTTTTCCAGAATTTACTTGCATTTTTACTAAGAATTGGTTTCAAAAACATTTTCACCAAAAATACTTTCAGTCATTTCAAAAGCACATCCAAACAACTTCTTAGACATGTCAAAATCCAGTTTGTTGTCTAAAAGCTTTGATTGATTCAAAATTCATAGATAACTGCATATAGGGATATATATGGACATCAGAATTTTCCACGTGGAAAGTTATGTAGTAAATTTTCACAACAGGGAGACTGGAAACAAATAGAATCGCACCCGAACCCATTGGAACATTTTTACAACACAATGCCCAAACTTATTTTCAGAAGCATTACACATAACTAATACAGGTAAGAGATAGGGTTTGTAGCAGGTTAAGGACACACCTGCAACCAGAGCGCCAAGTGCCAAACAAAATGTCCCAACCTGGAGTAGTAATTCCACCTTGCTAACCTCGAGCCTCCGAGAACTGTAAATGAAATCAGTTAAAATTGGCATTAGATAAGTGGAAAGCACACAGTGTGGCCTTTAAGCATCTAGCAAAATTCAATCCGGTTGAGTATGAGAGTGCAAACAGATCAGGAACTAATGGGGAAATCTTTACTTTTTTGTTTTAGGATTATATATGAAACTTTTAACTAATACTGATTCAGCTGAGGGTGAGGCTGTAAGGTGTGCCGAATGGGCACCTATGTGTTTCTTGTCTGCATCTATGTTTGCCTCTCTATGTGCAGGATGGGGCTGCACGTGGAAGAGGATGCTGATCTATATACATTGTTGGCCCAATTTTCTAACAACTTAAACGTTTCAGATTTCACGGTTGTCTAACAACAAGATCAATTAAAGTTTCACATCCAGACAAACAGTATAGAGCTATAAACAAATCAAAAACGACAAAAACATTCAGACCTCAAGTTGACAGCTATAGAATCTTCCATTTCTTTAGCAGAATCAAGAAGCCTTTCAGCCTGGCCATGACAAGATTCACATCTGCGAATGCAACAAGCACTAAGGTCAACTTCCGTGGTGAACATCACAGCACAAGTTTCAAATAATGCTGCTTTTTAGTTGTACCACAGCATAGAAAAAACAAATGCATCAGTATCAGTTAGTGCTAAAAAAAATTGTCTTTGTTTGGGGAAGGTGAGGAGGAGCCTACCGTTGAAGATAATTTTCCAAAAGCATCTCAATTTCTTCCTCCTCTTCTGTATATAACAAAATCAAACCAAAGATACACTTAGCTCATTGACTGAATTTGCAACTTATACATTGCTCAAGTAAATTACAGAACTCGCATCTAAGACTAACCTTCAGCAATCTGCTTCTCTAAAGGAACAGAACATTCCATGTCATCATTCATCTTATTGAGTGTACAGTTTCTCCCCATAATGCATATACGGCGTATTTCATGGGGATCCTCCAACAGATCAAACAGCATTTGCCTGAGCGCCCCTGCCCTTGAACCCAATTCAACCTTTCATTAACAAAGGACAGGTAACCAGATTAATACTAATGTTTGTCAATGCCCATAGACATGGGTTTACCATTAAGTCAAAATGATCAACCATACCAAGGTTTGCTTGCTAATACGAAGCTCTTCCAGTACGTCAGCAGTTAACCGGTTCGGCAAAACGCTAAGTAAATTTTGAACCTGAAGCAAATTGAAGGAGACTAAACATGATAACACTTGAACCACAGAATTTGAAAGAAAAAAAAAATATAGATATTTATTTGGGGGGAGGGGGAGACAAAGAGATGTATCATCCATACTGCAAAACAAGTATACAAAATTATTTCTATTATTTTACTTGAATCACGAAATCCTTTATTTTTCCTTGACAATAGGCAATTTTAATCATATAAATCATTACCATGCAGCATTTGTACAACTATGATCAGCATATTTCTTAGCAAAAGTAACATAACATGTGATGTTTAGATTGGTCAACCTACTGATTTTTTCTCGACAGCTGTAAGCTAAACACATAGAGAATATATTTAGCTTTAAGACAGTTATTTGCTGAGAAAACCTTAGGAAAAAGAATATTAAAACACTCACTATCTGGCCATACTCACACGAGGTTCTAAATTTATTAGTCTTTGTTCTAAACGCTGTATTCTTGAGAGCAATGCTGCTTCAACAACCTGAAAGTACCAAAATCACAAAATATGTTTTTCATTCAGCACTCTGATAAATTGAGAATCAGAAGCCTAATAGGTGAAAAGATAGGAAGTATATGCATGACAAGGAATATGAATCATATAAACGCAAAAGGTCACATTTTACCTCTTGCCAACCTTTTCAGTAAATGAAGATAAGTAACACAGAAATCGGTCCTTGATGTAAGCCTTGTTATTGAAAACCTACAGTTTATTCTAATTTATTGAGAAAGGAGATACAATGAAACATTAAACTCAAAACAGTGTATCCTCCTTTTGAAATTTGATATTATCCGAAGCAGTCACACGTTAACCAAAACAGAAAGCTTTGTCTTTCAGTTTTAATCTCAGTTCAGTTGTCATTGAATTTGTATTAGATGCAGTTCACTGCATGCCACAAGCTGTCAGGTTCCTAAAAGATGCATTCTTCATCTAGAAACCCCCCACAGATTTGGGCACCTGTGACATCCACAACTGGAAGTCACTCACTATAATCTTCATAATGATCTTAAGCGGTTGATTTGCACTCTTAATACAGTTAAAAAAATGATAAGACTCTGAGACAAGTTTTGATCATATGAGTATGAATGCTTCTCCCCTATAGGACGAATATTTCTTCCAATAAGTTAGATTCTTATTTCTTAAAGAGATTTTTAGTAACGGTATCCAACGTACAAAATACCAAATTAAAGACTAATATATATTTGAAGCCAGTCATAAAATAAAGATTGGTGTTTGCATTAAAACTTCAATTCAGTTATATATTTGGCCCTGCAATTCTTTCCAATGCAAACGACAGCCATATTAGAGTTCCTTTAAGGCATAAAATACTGCAATAAAATAAAGACTGGAGATATCACGATATCAGCATATTCCAATGCAAACTCCAGGCCTATTCAAATTCTCCAGAACTGAACCCTAATGGGCTAATAATTGAAGAAACTTACAAGGTAGCATTTCTAGGAATCATCTTTGTGTAAGATATCTACAAGCAGACCTTTTGCAAATTTGTAATACACACACTAATAACATATATTAAAAAACAGAAATGTTATGCTTAAATTCCAAAGCAAAAATAGTGACTTCACTTGAAGTGAGAGAGGGATCAGGACAAGAATGCTAACCTCGAGCTCAAATGGCATAGATGGTCCTCCATTCATAAGTTTGGGGTTTAGTCGAGGCAACAATGCTTCTATGAAAGCTCTGCCTCCTATACTGCACATACAAAATTTCCAATAGTATTATGCTTTGAACTTGATAAGGCAAAATTAGACGTCAATGGGTGCAATATCTTGTTCTGCTCTCACTTGTTGTAGTCAAATATAAGGACACGCTCTTGCATTGCAATTGCGCGTAATGAGCCTAGATTCAACAGAATAGCATGCTCACGGACCTAAGAGGTGAACCGAAAGAAGCTCGTAAGTATGATAAATATCCGCCATTTAGTAAGAAAGTAACCCACTTACCAAAATTTAAATTTTTATACAGGTAATAACACACACAAAAGCATTACAATTTGCAAGAACTTGCGAGAAATACAAAAATTGGAAGCTGGAATCCTACCAGCAACGAAGGCATCGAATTTGTCAGAAACAATGAAGGATCAACACTCCGAATATCACGCGGACGAAGACCTGAGGACGAAAGTTAACACTCAGTAACCCGAAAACAGCACTAGAAATAACTAACATCAGTTTAACTTCAAAGAGCAGTATAAAGAACATGGTATTTTACGAACTGTTTGAAAGTTCTTTTAAAATAACTAGAATTGCTTTTAGAACACCAAAAGCACTTCTTATGATGTTTGGCATAAAAAATAAAATTAAAAGTGCTTCTGGATTGATAGAAGCCCTTGAAGTACTTCCAAGAAGCATTTCCAAACGTAACTTTACTCACCACTTGACTTCAGTAGCTGACGTCTATTTATTTTTCTAATAGATATCGTCCCATTAGCCTTCACTTCTTCCACCTATAAAATAATTAAATAATAGTATTGCTTAATCATGTTGATTAGTGCATTAATCACAGTCTATAACTGCAATTAACAGATAACGAAAGTGGCTTGCAACAGACCTCGTATACTGGCTCGCGAATTCCGAGCAAAGAGTCACCGGCAGACGACGTCGCAACCCTTGACGAACCACCACTCGTCTCCGTCGTTTGGTGTTGGCTGTTGACCGGAACGACGTCATTGGTTCTAGCTTCGTCATCGGAGATGGTTTCGGTGTCACTGAAGCGGTCCTCCTCGGTGGCCGATCCAAAGCACTTGGGTCTCGGCAAGACCGAGGGGGAGAGCTTGACCGGAATCGGAGAGATGAAAGAGATTTCGGTCTTTCGCAATTGGGAGAAGAAGCGCTGAGAGGAGTGGGCGGAAGAGTGGAGTGGGAGCTGGAGGAGGTACGGCCATGGAGTCAGAGCCATTGCAGAGTCGCAGATCTCTGGTTGCGATCATGTAGGTGGAAGAGTTGGGTAGTATCTGTAAGTGTAACGTGCAAATGGATTTCTGTAGTTATCTTAAATTGGCTAAACTGTAGCAAAGAAGATTGATCTGTAGTTTAGTTTAACTTTATTAATAGTTTTTCTTGAATGCCTTATAAATAGACAAAAGTTAAAAAGATAAATTTTTTAAAGACAGAAGCGAATCAGGTGAAAAATATTATATTATAATTTTAGTAGCTATAACACAAAGGAGATGGCAGATAAAAAGAGGAAATGATACTGATATTATTTCTCTTGTTTTCTTTCGCAGTGCATTTGATAACAAACGGAGTACTCTATTTATAGAGCGACTCTAGTAACTACAACTATCAAAATACAATGATGATACTTTTGAAAGTATCAAACACTATTACTCACTATTACTAAGTCTTTGGGCATTCTTTTGAGTGGGCATTCGTCTACTAATTCTATAACACCTCCCTTGGATACCTACATATCAACATCAGTTGCCTTATTAAAACCTTGCTCGGAAAAACCCAATGGAAAAAAAGCATAGCGAAGGAAAAAGAGTACAACTTTACATGGATTGTTGATATAGTGTTAAGTATACTTATGTTGCCTCGTTAAAACCTTGATAGGAAAAACCTTGTGGGAAAAATCCTAGTTGAAGGAAAAAGAGTACAACAAGCATGTATCATAGATGCTTCCCTTGATATTTATCTCCCCCTGATTCCGCATTCTTCAAATTTAGTTGATTGGTAAGTCGACGTAATTCGATACTCTGCACTAACTTCTGAAACATGCACTGTGGTAGAGACTTAGTGAACAGGTCTGCCAGATTTTTATTGGAACGGATTTGTCTGACTTTAATAACTTTAGCCTTCTGAAGCTCATGTGCATTGAAAAACTTTGGCGATATGTGTTTAGTCTTATCGCCCTTAATGAATCATTCCTTCATTCGGACAACACAGGCTGCATTATCTTCATGGATGACAGTTGGATTGTCTATCTTTGAAGGTAGACCATATAAATTCCGGATATGATGGATCATTGATCTTAACTAGGAACATTCACTACTTGCTTCATGTAAAACAAGTATTTCTGAGTGATTTGAAGATGTAGCAACTAATGTTTGCTTTGTTGAGTGCCATGAGATTGTTGTATCTCCATTAGTGAACACATATCCATTTTGTGAGCGGGCTTTATGCTAATCAGAGAGGAAACCAACATCTGCATATCCAGTAAGGATCTGGTCATTTGTGGATTTTCCTGAGTAGAAGAGACCCATGTTTATTGTCCCACGAAGGTATCGCAAAACATCTTTGACTCATTTCCAATGACGCATTGTTGGAGCAGAGTTATACCTTACTAACAAGTTAACTGAAAAAGCTATATCTGGTCTAGTACATTGCACTAAGTACAATAAAGCACATATTGCACTCAGATATGGTACTTCTAGACCAAGGACCATTTCATCATCTTCTTTTGGACAGAATGGATCTTTCTTAATGTCCAAAGAACGAATGACCATTGGTGTGCTGAGTGAATAAGCCTTGTCCATGCCAAATCGGTTTAGGATTTTTTCAATGTAAGCTGATTGGTGGACCAAAATTTCATTAGCACAATGCTCGATCTGCAAACCGAGACAATATTTTGTTTTCCCGAGATCTTTCATTTCAAATTCGCATTTCAGATATTTAGCAGTTTTATTGAGCTCTTCAGGAGTTCCAACTAAGTTCATATCATCAACATATACTGCCACTATAGCAAATTCAGAATTGGATTTCTTAATGAACACACAAGGGCAAATGACATTGTTGACATATCATTCTTTGATCAAATATTCACTGAGACGATTATACCACATTTGTCTAGATTTTTTCAGCCCATACAATGATCGTCTTAATTTGATCGAGAGTATACATCGTGGTTTGTTAGTTGTTTCAGGCAACTTAAGTCCTTCTGGGACCTTCATGTATATGTCAGTATCTAATTCTCCATATAGATACGCAGTGATGACATCCATAAGTCGCATGTCAAACTTTTCTGAAACCACTAAACTTATTAAGTAACAGAATGTAATTGCGTCCATTACAGAAGAATATGTCTCCTCATAATCAATTCTAGGTCTTTGTGAAAAGCCTTGTGCAATAAGTCGTGCTTTGTATCTTGCAATCTCGTTTTTCTCATTGCGTTTTCTTGTTAATACCCATTTGTAACCCATGGGATTTATATCAAGCAGAGTTTGGACTACTGGTCCAAAAACACTTCGCCTTTCCAAGGAATTTAATTATTCCTAGATTGCATCTTTCCACTTAGGTCAATCTTGTCTCTATTTGCATTCATCAACAGAGTGGTGCTCAATATCATCACTTAATATGATTTCAGTGACTACTACAAATGCAAACATATCATCGATGATTATTTCATTCTGATCCCACAATTCATTTGTACATGCATAATTTATGGAGATTTCTTTGCTTTCCTGTACTGCTGTCTTTTCAGGGATATATGTCTCATCAAGGACCTTTTCTTTTTCTGGAAGTACAGAATCATAAATTGCGGATTTTTCATTCATTTTCTCTTCCTGAATGATTTCATTTGGATTCAGTTGTGCCATTATCTTTCTCTTTCGAGGGGCTGAATCTTTTGAACCTGGGGGCCTACCACGCTTCAGGCGTGCACCAAATGAATCATTCGTTACCACTTTATTTTGTCCAACGAGGACAGTAATTCTTGCAGGTGCATTTGCAGCTGGTATATGTGATTTCGTCACTTTCATAGCATCATTAAATGCATCTGGCATTTGATTGGCAATACTTTGAAGATGAACAATCTTTTTCACTTCATTTTCACATTGAGTGCTACGTGGATCAAAATGAGACAAGGTGTGTACAACCAATGTCAGCTCTTGCCGTTCTTCTGGAATGATCTTTTCTCCCCTTAACAACGGGAAGACTGTCTCATCAAAGTGACAATCAGCAAAACTAGCTGTAAACATATCACCTGTTAGGGGTTCCAAATATCTAATGATAAATGGTGAATCAAGACCCACATAAATTCCCAGTCTACGCTGAGGTCCCATTTTAGTGCGTTGCGGTGGTGCAATAGACACATAAACAGCACAACCAAAAGCTCGTAAATGTGAAATGTTTAGCTGATGTTCAAACACGAATTGTACTGAGGAGTATTGGTGGTTGGCTATAGGTCTCAATCGAACCAATGATGCAGCATGTAAGATGGCATGTCCCCATGCAAAAACTGACAATTTTGTTTTCTTGAACAAAGTGCGAGCTATTAACTAAAGTCGCTTGATCAATGCTTCTGCTAAACCATTTTTAGTATAAACATGAAGAACAGAGAGTTCAACATCAATGCCCAATGTCATGTAGTAATCATCAAAGGTTTGAGACGTAAATTCACTAGCATTATCAAGTCGAATTGACTTAATAGGATAATCTGGGAACTGTGCTTGCAACTTGATTATCTGAGCAAGAAGTCTCGCAAAAGCTACATTCCGAGTAAATAAGAGACAAACATGTGATCATCGGGTAGATGCATCAATCAAAACCATAAAATATCGAAATGGTTCACAAGATGGTTAGATAAGTCCAGAAATATCCCCTTGAATTCTTTGCAAAAATGATGGGGATTCACCATCAACCTTTAGTTGTGATGGTCTAATTACCAACTTCCCTTGAGAACAAGCCTTGCAAGGGTTATCATTTGGGATAACAATGTCTCTACTCAATAATGGATGTCCATTAGAGTTGTTAATGATTCTACGCATCATGGTGGATCCTGAATGACCCAAACGGTCATGCCAAAGCATATAATCTTTTGAATCAATGAACTTCTGGTTCATGATAGCATGTAATTCAATTGTCCTTATGTATGTATAATACAATCTACTGGATAAACCACACAACTTTTCCAATATACGCTTCTGGGTATCATTGGAGGTAATGCATAGATACTCCACATTTTTTATGTGAAAATTAACTTGACACACAAATTAAACCCTAATGTTGACAATTGTAGTATATATGCAAGTAGGGATTGTTCTAGACCGAGGATTAACTAGGGATGCTAATCTACTCAAAATTGACTCAAAAACATAAAACTAGGCTTTAAAACAGAAAACTAGAATATAATGACTGAAAACAAGCTAAATAAACTCAAAACACACATACTAAGTTAAATTGACTCAAAACAGGTCCTAGAAAGTGATTTGGATGAAAATTGAACTAAAAAGGCTTGAAAAACTCAATATGGTAGATTCTGACGAATTGAGACAAAGCTAACACAAATAAGAACTAATGGGTTATTTGGACGAATTTTGACCTTTACTTGACTCAAAATACTAATATAACTAAACTCAAACATATTCTAAGTTAGTTAAGACACAAAATATTAAAGGGGATTGATTTCGACGAAATTAATTAAACTAGGCAGATTGCAAAACTAAACAGATTAGACACTAAATTGGTTGAATTGAATGGGTCAAGGCTAGTTAGAGGGTCATTCTCCACACATGCACATATGTAACACAAATTGATTTCCAGTTATTATCCCTTTAAACCATGAATGACAATGCCCCAAATTAATCGTGAGAAGCACAAATTAACTTTCAGATTTTCCTAGCTTCATTGAATTGGATGGAATACGCATCACAACCAAATTATCTTTCTGAAGTTTGATAGGAGCATATTTATGCGACTTAATTGGCTTGTTCTCATGCATTTACGTTGTGTTTCTTTAGTTATTTTAGTCCTTTATGCCATTTTCGTGTGTTTCTAGGTTCATATGGCTAAGGAAGCAAAAAGGTGCATTTTGGAGCATTTTGGAGCAAAATTGGGCTTGGAATGGATAGCTTATGTTTGGAGCCAAGGAATGGACGAAATTGAAGACCTAATATAAAAGGATCCTACCTATTCTAAGTTACAAAACTTGCAACCTTAAGCCATGCCGTGTGTCCCTTTATGTTTCCCTTCCTTGCCGTGCAAGGAAGGGCTTTGTTTCCTATTCTAACTACTTAAAACCACATTTCTTTTCACCCTAATCTCAGCCACACCTCACACACCTTTCCAACCTAATCCACATGCTTTCCCATTTCTTAAAATCAGCCACATGCATTCATACAAAGCCCTTGCCGTGCATACTCCCATCCCATTTCCAGCTTTCCACAATTTTTCCTAGCTGTTTTGCACATGCATTCCCTTCATTATTTCATCATTGCACCACCAATTCAGCCACATGCACTTATTCCTCCATCATTGCACCACAATCCCATCCATGCAGCCACACATTCACCCACATGCACCCTTTAATCATTCAAACATGCAGCAACATATTCATTCACCTTGCCGTGCATTTCATATCCACTTTCTAGCATTCCATTTCATTATTGCAGCCACCATTCACTCTTTAATCCACATGCATTCATCATCATTCACCCTAGCTTTAATTCACATGCTTTCACATGCATTTTCAGCACCAAAGAAGCCATTGTCGTGCATAACCCATCCCATTTCTAGCTTTTCCCCTACCAATTCCAGCCCATCCATTCACTCTTCATGATGGCAGCCACATTCTCTCCTAGCTGTCATATTCCCTCTTTTAATCATTCATCTACTTATAAATAAGCATCCATTGCAGCCACAAAATATTCATTCCCATTCATACACAATTCATAACACAAAACAATCTCACAACACACCATTCCTTGCCGTGCCTTCCTCAACATTCCAGAAATTCATACACATTTTCCACCACTCCCCAATCCATTCCACATACACCTAAAGCCCTAAACATTTCCTTAGACCTTGTGCCACAACAAAGAGGAAGAGAATAGGGCCTAAACGTTCATACAATTCAAGTTTGAGTTGTTGGAATGTTTAGGTGTTTTTTTTATTTCAATGTTTAATTTCAATTCTCTTTGTCTTGTACGTATGAGGAACTAAACCCCCTTTAGCTAGGGGGTGATTCGAAACCATGTTTATGCTTGCAATATGAATTGATTACATTTGGTTGGAATTTCATAAGTTGTGGATTCAATTTGTTTAACTGTTTGATTGATAACTTATTTATGTATGTTTATTGAGAGTGCACGCTTAATTTTCATGCATGAATATGACGCTAGAATATAAGTGAGTTTCACCTAATAGTTATGAATTTATATTCACAAGTAGTGGAGGTTGCTTATAAACAATCGTGTTAAATGAATTCTTGGCACTAGTTTCATGCTGTTCATAGTAACGAAGGCCTCGTCAACACTTATAGTTTTCATGATGCTTAATGATCTTTGATTGTATCTTTATTGTGCTGTTCACGTAAAGGACTTTTGGAGAATGTTGTGAATTGCGTTGCGCAAACCCATCCAATTCATTAACTTAAGGAGAACTTGACGGTTAATTTAAGAGGACCTAATTAACCCGGGGTATTGAGTTTCATAATTTATCGAAAGACCAACTGAAAATCAATCTTGTATGCAAGTGTAACATGTGTGGAGAAGAACCGTCTAGCTAGCATTCCATCCATATTTTCATCGCATTCATATTTACATTCTGCCTTTACTTACAATCTGTTCATTTAGTTTAATTTCGTCAAAACCTAAATCCCCCTTTACTTTAATGTCCAATTTAGTTAGAAAGTGTCTTAGTTTGTGTTTATAAGTGTTTTGATTCAATTTGTTAAACAAATTCGTCCAGATTCACCAAAGTGCTCAAAACTGCCCAGAAAGTGTTTTTAAGGTAGTTTTGAGTGTTTTGGGTGATGTTTGAGTCTTTTGGTTTGTTTTAGTGTTTTAAGCGTTTAGTTTCGCGTTCTTTGAGTATAGTTTAGTGTTTTAAACTTTATTTTACGTTTTTTAGTCAGTTTCCAAGAGATTTGCAATCCCTCTTAATCCCCGGTTAAGAACGATCCCTACTTACATACTTACTACAATTTGACAAAAAGAGGGTTTAATTTGTGTGCGTATAATTCACGCATCAAAGTTCTCTATATGAAACGCATGATAGAGATACATATCAAAAGTCATTAAATTTTATGAAAATCATAAGCATTAACAAGGCATTCGTAACTATGAACTACATGATACTTTTGCCTAGAATTTACTTAACACAATCATAACTAGTAACCTTTACTACTTGTGAACATAAGTTCATAACGATTAGGTGAAATTCCCTTATATTCTAGCATCAAATTCATGCATGAAAACTAAGTATGCATCCTTAATCAACACACAAGAACAAGTTCTCAATAAATCAGTTAAGTAAATTGCATTCACAATTCAAGAAACAAAAACTGGAGGAATCAATTCATGTTAAACATATATCCATGGTTTTGAATTCACCTCTAACTAACAAAAACTTAGTTACACATGTTTATAACAATTGAAAAGCAAATTAAAATAAACATGGAAATGAAACGAGGGAAGGAAGAACTCTGAAAGTCTTCAATGGATGTAGATTGCTTGCGGCATAAGGTCATTTTTCTCCTATAGAAGTCACGGCAAACTCCTTCTTCTCCCAAGGTTGCGGCAAAGGTGTATTTATGAATGTATGAGATGTGGTGTGTAGTGAATGAATGAATGAGTCAATGAAAGGATGAATGGCTGTGCATATAGTGTAGAAAGATGCGGCAAAACTTAAATATATATATATATATAATGCACGGCAAACCCTAGGAAATCAGAATTAGGTTTAGAGTTTGGTAGAAATCAAGTGGGAGAAGAACTAGGGTGCACCAAAATCTAAAGGGAAAAGGATTGCATAATCCTAGGAGAAAGGGATTGCAGATTTTAGGGCTTCTAGAAGAGGAAGATGTGCCACCTTTATAGGGGTTCTAGAAACAATGTGTTTTGTGGTAGAAATTAGGACTTCTAGAAGGGATAAAGGGTGTGGCATGTATTTAGGAACAAATAGGGTTTTCTAGAAAGGGAACTATGGCAGATTTCTAGATGAACAAAGGCTAAGAGGTGCGGCACCAATGTAGGAAAATGATAAGGTAAGGTTGTTTGGATAATGTTCCATGTTTCTTGCTCTTTCCTTATCTTCTTTGTCTTAAACTTGTTTCTCCAGATTTGTTTCATGTTTCTAACCTCTTTTGACTTTAAATTCGTCCATCCACCATGCTCCATATGCAAGCTATCCATTCCATGCCCAAATCTGCTCTAAAAGGCTTAAAATTGTCTTTTCTTTCCAACTTTATCAGTAGGACCTATAAACACACGAAAATAGCTTACAACACTATAATAAGTAGTAATTAGCTAACTAAATGCAAGGAAACAATATAACTAAGTAGCATAAATATGCTCCTATCAATTTTCTGCATTTTTCGTTTCAATTTGGTATCCATTTAAACGTATGTATTTGAAACTCAACAAATTTCGAGTAAATCGAGTAGCATACAATGCATTCTGTATGGACAATATTGTTACATTTGGTAACATAATCTGGGCTGAGCCTTCAATTACATCTGATTGACCTGATATTGTTGTTGCCCTTACTCCTGTAAGCATCAAGCTTGAGAAATACTTTCGATCACGAAGTATTGTATGTGTGATTGCGCTATCTACAAGACAAATATCTCTTCCATTTCTCATGTTTTGAGAATAACTATAGTTTTTATCCATGCTTTCTGAGTAAAGGGGATCACGGTTAAAAACAACTTAGAAATTTAAATGCCTCTTTTATTGAAATGCGAGTTTTTAAACTACAAGTTTAGAATAATAAAAGTACATCAAATATAAATGATTCAGTCGGACTGATACACTTCATTCCTCATTTCCACAATGAAGTCCGAGACATCTAGGTGAGTTATGTTCAACTGTCCTGATAAGTCGCATACTCGATCAGGTATATCTATTAGTATAGCTTGGTCAAGGAAATTAGTCTCAATACCCTTCTCCTTAAGGGAGGCTTGATATAAATCCACCAGATGTTTTGGGGTGCGACAGGTACGCGTTCAGTGCCCATCGTCACCACACATATGGCAGACTTCATCAGAGTTTCTAAGAGTATTGTTCATACGAGCTTTGGCTTTATGGCAATTTTCGTTTTTAAAGCTCGGGCCTGAATTTTACCTTGGAATCTGGTTATGAAACTGACCACCATGATTCTTGCCTTTTTTGTTCCACCAGCCTTGCTTATAGCCACATCCTCGTTTATGATTATAGCCACCAAAGGATGTGGCATTCACTTCGAATGAAGTAACATTCACTTCTGGGAATGGTGCAAATCTAGTAGGTCGGGACTGATGATTTTTCATCAGGAGCTTATTCTTTTGTTCAGCTACCAAGAGCACAGATATCAGCTGGTTGTATTCAGTGAAGCCTCACGCTCTATACTGCTGCTGCATGAGCACGTTAGAGGGAAGAAATGTGCTGAAAGCCATTTCCAGCATATCTTCCTCAGTAATGGTATCCCCACAGAGCTTCATTTGAGAGGTAATTCTGAACAACACAAAATTGTACTTAGCCACTAACTTGAAATCCTAGATCCTTAGGTGAGTTCATTTATAGCGAGCCCTTGGAAGAATGACCGTTGTCTGGTGATTGTATCTGTTTCTCAATGTCTTCCAAAGAGCTAACGGATCTTCAACAGTTAAGTACTCGCTATTTAGTCCTTCATCAAAATGACGACGAATAAAGATTATGGCCTTCGCCCTATCTTGAGATGATGAACTATTTTATTCCCTAATGGTATCTCCAAGATTCCCTACTTCTAGATGAATCTCGGTATCCAGTACCCAGGTAAGGTAATTCTTCCCAGTAATGTCTAGGGTAGCAAAATCAAGATTTGCCAAGTTCGCCATTTTATTTTCTTTCTGAAAGAAAAATAAGATGCGTAAGAACTTGCAATAATATGTATTCCTGGAGGAATATAGCGCTAGAACTTCTGGTTCTTACAAATTTTTCATTTTGATCTTCAGGCCAAAAATGATAAGCACTCAAAACTTCAGGCTCGAGATTTTCATGATTAATGAGAAGGGCGATTGTACCACACCATTCTCATCGAAACAAGCATAGGAAGGGCGATTATTCCACACCACTTGAACAACAAAAAAAATTTAATATGCAGAGCAAGATATAATTGATTTAAATATGTAGAGCAAGGTGGACGATTATACTGCACCACCTAAAATTGCAGTAAAATTAAATTTGCAGCTCAAGATGGGTGATTGTACTGTACCATCTTTGATCGCAATGAAAAATTAAATTTGTAGTTCAAGATGGGCGATTATACCGCACCATCTTTCTAAGGACAGTAAAATTAACATAAATAAACATTGGGTTAGAAACCAGGAACTACATCAAACAAGAAATCAAAAATATAAGTAACTGTTAAATTTAGAACGAGAAGCGGGCATGGTTCTAACAGTTCATCGCGAGGGTGCATCACGCAGATGAAGAAGAAAAACAAGAAAAACCTTAAAGGAAGCATTTTTTTTTTCCTTTCTTTCAGTGAAGGGAGATGTGAACTATTTAAGGTTAGAGAGTCGTGCTGATAACGTGTTATAAATAGACAAAAGTTAGAGAGATAACCTTTCTAAGTACAGGAGCGAAGCAGGTGCAAAATATCACACTATGACTTTACTAGCTATAACACAAAAGGGATGGCAGATAAAGAGAGAGAGAGGGGGATACTAGCGACTCTCGTAACTATAACTATCAAAATACAATGATGATACTTTTGAAAGTATCAAACACTATTACTCACTATTACTAAGTCTTTGGGCATTCTTTTAAGTGGGCATTCACCCACTAATTCTATAACAGAATGTCATTTATTGCACTATTAGTCATTTTTATCAAGAGAATTGTTATTAGCACTCCAAAAATCTTATTTGGCACTTCAAACTTTTTATAATTAGAAATAAAAATACACTTATACGGAATGTAGAATGTGATTTTTGGAGTGCTAATAACAGTTTCCTTTATTAATTTCATCAATTTTTTTTTAGTTGATGCATAAAATAAGAATTTCATTCAAAAATTTAAGAAAGTGAATTTTTTAAAGAGAAAATTTTGGCTCCTCAACCTAAAGTATCTCGTGACTTATTTACAAAACTTTATTTTTATGATAAGAACTTCTTAAGGACTAAGGATTGACTAACTAGTTTTTATTTTAATTATTTTTTGCAAATTTGATCTTTATATAATAATTTACTAGCAGAGAGCACACACTTTGTGTGTGTGAACAACCGCACACCTCTCCCACGTTCTCCTCAAGCGCAACCACTTCAGCTCATTCAAACTATCCAAAAAAAATCATGATTTCACTTATCTGTATGAAAAAATGATGGTGGATAGTTTCTCTTAATAAGTGCATATTTTTATCTTATGTAAATATTTTGATACAAAATTACTATTTTTCCCTCTTTATGTAAATATTGTGTATCAAAAGTGAGGGCAAAATAGGAAAAAAAGGGATATGATTGTCTTTTTGTCAAAAGATACAAAATTACTATTTTACCCTCCTCATCTCAACATTGCGTATTCAAAAGTGAGGGACAAAATTGAAAAAAGCAGGCAAAAAGGTTGACAAGGTGTGTTCTCTTAATAATAATAATAATAATAATAATAATAATATATAATATAGATAATATGAAAATTTTCTACTATAAGCACGAAATTATGCAACTAGACCTCGAAGTATTTTGTGGAGGAACTCCTCCTTAACCTTGAAGAGCCTTAACCTTGAAGAGCCAAGCTCCTCTTTTTAAAATAAATTAGTAAGCTTTTTCTATATGAAGAAACCAATCTACCTTTAAATTTGACGGAAAAAAGACAGATATGACAAAAGAACCTCCCTTGCAACGCAAAGTTAAGTTGAAAGATGGTAGAAACTAATAGAGCTGATTCGGTATGGGATATTGAACCGAAAACCATATCCCAAATCCCAAATCAAATTTTCAGGAATCCCAAAATAGTTTTGGGGTTTTGGACAAATTGGGAATCCCAAAATAATTTTGGGCTTTTGGGACAAATTGGGAATCCCAAAATAGTTTTGGGCTTTTGGGCTATTGGGCTGAAACTTGACATATTGGGCTTTTGGGCTAAAATTTAGCCTTTTATATTGAAATTGTCAGCACAATTTTGTTAATACCAATTTGTCATACATACAAATATGTTATATGTGCGTTTGTGCAATCTATTTTGAGCCACCAATGCAATCTATTTTGAACCTTTAACTTCAAACATACCAATTTGTGCAATCATAGATTTATAGCTCTAATTGAAATATGAAATTATGAATTGTTCTTCAAATATATTCCACTACGCATGCATGCAACAAAAATAAATTAAGTAACAAATCCAAAAGCAAAAAAATTAGTTACAAGCTAAAGTTTCAAAATAAATTAAGTAACAAATCCAAAAGCAAAAAAATTAGTTACAAGCTAAAGTTTCAAAATAAATTAAGTAACAAACCCAAAAGCAAAAAAATTAGTTACAAGCCAAAGTTTCAAAATAAATTAAGTTGCAAACCAAAAGCGAAAAGAAATGCTTAAAGTTTATCAAGATTGTTGGCCTATTCGGCCCCTTAATCTTGTTGATGGTTGTGGTTGCTCCCTTTTTGTTGGTACTCGTACTCTTCCCCTTGATGTTGATGGTTGAGCCCTTCCCCTTAAAATGGGTGCTCGTGGAGGTAGTGATTGATTTTGACATTATTGAGCTTCAACTTGAGGTGGTCGAGGTGGAGGTGGCATTTCATTTCCTTGTGTTGTATTCTCCTCACCTCTCAAATTAGCCATGCCTAAAATAATAAACCACAAATCATTTAGATTGAATTATAGAAATAGATAATAAATACTAAGAAAATAAAAGAGGAAATTAAATTATTTACTTACTTTTTCTAAGCATTCAAGTTCTTTGTAGAAATTGAATTCGTCGAGTGTAGGCTCCTTGTAGAAACAAAATTCATTTCCTCCTCTAAGCCAATCACTAATACACATTAAAGCCTTAACCATTTTAGGTGTTATGGAAGCTCTAAAATGATCAACAACTCTCCCACCAAGACTAAAGGCATTCTCACTAGCAACGGTGCTACTAGGAATGGCCAATACATCTCAGCAACTTTACTAAGAGTAAGATATATACCACTATTTCCTTTCCACCAATCCAAAAGATTGAAACTCTTATATGTTAGGCTTTGATGTGGATCATTGAAGTACATATCCACTTCATTGGCTATTTCATTTTGTTGTGCCACCGTTCTCTTTTGTTGGATCTTCTTTGTCATCCTTTTAGCAACATAATATCTATCACATCCCTCCCCCCATTATCTAGTACAACACTTGATATTTACTCCATATTTGAAGTAGCACTACTACTACTACTAAGGACCAATCCCTCCTTATATGCATTACATAACTTGGTTACATAGCTTTTAACCTTTGGTTTCTTCTCATTTATTTTGTCTCATCTATAGCCGAGCTCTTCTAGATTTGTCTCCAACATTTCAAATTTGTACCTCGGGTCGAGTGCTTGGGCTACAAAGAGAATAGGGTTCACCTTTTCAATGTCACCCCAATATTTGTCAAACTTGAACTTTATTGAGGTAGCTACACTTTGCAAAGTGGCATTAGAGGTGTTTAAAATTTTTTCATCTATCTCCAATTGCAAAGCAATCACCGTACTAAGTATTAAGTGTGACGTTGGAGTAAGGGTTGCACTTAATGTCAAGGTGGCATCATATAACTTTTTGAGAAAATGACCAAAACTCACTGACCTCTCCCAATTATCCACCTTTGGAGGACCCACCCGCTTGGCCTTTGTTATCACCTCATCAACTTCTTTTGAGACCTCCTCTTTAAAGTAAGCAATAAAAGAGTCACACTCAAAGGCCATCTTAGAGAACACTTCTTTAAACTTGAAAGCACTATTAAGCATTTCATATGTGGCATTTCACCTTGTGGCAACATCAAAAGGGATACTTGACATCCTATAAAATCTCAACAAGACGCAATATTCCTTAAAAGACTCCAACCTTGCCGAGGATGAGTGTATTAACTTCACACAATTTCTTATGGCATCAATCTCACAACTAAGCTCTGTCATTCCATCCTTAACTATCAAATTGAGGATGTGACAAGCGCACCTCATGTGCAAGTGAGCCCCGTCGAGTAAAAGAGTACCATTTTACGTGAGTATTTTTTTCATGTATGCAATAGCAGTGTCATTTGCACTGGCACTGTCAACGGTAATACTAAACACCTTGTCTATCATTCAAGCAAACCTTTAGACATCTTCCAATGTCATCACTCTTGTGAGAAGTAACTTGGACAAAGTTTAGGATCATCTTATGCAATGCCCAATTAGTGTCCTAAAAATGGGTCGTGATGACCATGTAGTTTATCTTTTGAATCGAGGTCCAAGTATCGGTTGTGATACTCACTCTTAACCCCTCAATCACACATTTTATTTTTGCATTCTTTTCGAAAAACAACTCCAAAACCGCCACCACCTTATGCATATTAGGAAGTTTGTACTTTGGATTCAAGTCACGAATAAAAGCTCTAAAGTTCTCTTGATCAACCACCCTAAAGGGTATCCCTACTATTATAATCCACATCACACAGCTCCGATCAAGTCTTTTTTGATTGAAAGTGTGATTGACAACTGCACCTCCCATCCTCGCTTGTGTTAATGTAGGTTGGTTCGGATCCACACTCTCACAGAGACTAGAACCCGGGCATTCCTTCAAATGCTTAAGAATTCCTGCCGTCCCATAAATTCTAGGGTGTGCCGGTACTAAGAGTTTGCAATGCTTGCATTCAGCCATGTACGATTCCACCCCATTATTATCGGTGATAGTTACCCTCTTAGCATCGTTCCACGCCAGACTTGGGCCTTTTCTCCTATTGCCCTTTTTTTTTTCCGATGATGACCCTCCCATTCTCTCACTACTTCTTCTACTTCCTCTTCCCCTTCTTCCCTCTCTTCTCCCTGTTCTTTTACTTGTTCTAATGCAATATCCTCCTCCACATTCGGATCATCATCCCAACAATCTTCATAATAATCATCATGCAGATAATCTTGAGGTAAGGGAGTGCCTAGTTGAAGGGTACCACTAGGATGGATTTGTTTTCGTTTTCCTAATACCGAGACCATAGGTGTAATAGATTGGTTATCAGACCCGTCCATCCTAACAAATATAATAACAATGCACATTAATATATCACAACCACAGTTCAACATATATCCAAATTTCAATACAATAAATCACTTATCCAATTCAAATGCAATAACGTATCCAATATGTTATTATATCCAAATTCTAATATAACTCTGCCTCTATGTCATGAAGGAAGGCTCATCCACAGTGAGGGTTTGAGGGATGAGAAATCGAGAGAAAGAGAGAGAGATCAGATAGGTGATAGGTCAGTCGAGAGAGGTGAGTCACTTGTGTGATGTGGGTGTGGCCAGATTTGAAGACGGAGAAAGAAATCGGCTAGGAGTGGAGGGAGGTGAGGTGAGGTCTGAGCTGAGGTGAGGTCGAGTCGAGAGATGGAGAGAGAGTGACTGAGTTTCTAAGGGTTTGATTTGTATTCAATGGTTGAGATTAGATCTTAACCAAATCTGATGGCCGACGACCGTTACAATTCCAAATATATATTTAAAATTAAATAATATATATTTTTTTACTTTGGTTCGGTTCGGGATTACCAAACAAATGAAAATGTGAGACCGATTATCATATCGAAAGTTTGGGATCAGTTCAGTATTGGGTACCGAAATTTTCGAGATTTTCGGTTTGGTATTTTTTCGATTCGGTTTCGAAATTTTTTTTCTTTTCGATTTGGAATATTCGATATATTTTTCCACCCCTAAAAACTAATATGAGAGTCCATGGATGAAAATTAAACATGGCACAAAGTTCATGACCTTTGCTACTACGCGCCGTTTAAATTTTATTGTTGCAATTGGCGTTATGTGTGGTTGGAAAAACTAATAGATGAATATTCAGCTTCTTTTATTATATTGAGATTCTTTTTTCTTTTGGACATAAGACTTTTCCTTTTATTTTTTTTAATAAGAAATTAGACCATCTTTAATGTAAATAATTGAAAAGAGAAGTGATTTTTACACTTTTTTTAGTCTCTTACAGACCATGTTTAATCTTGGTGGCTACTTATATAATTTATTCAATCCGACGATCATAAAGAAAGAGGGATATGTGAATTTTGAGTTGTGAGAAGTAAAAATAGTGTGCGAAAGTCACTTCCCAACTGAAAATTAATTTACGACATATTTGATAATCATTTTATATCACATCTCGGCCCGGGGGGACCACTTCCCGGGCCCGCTCCACCACCGTAGCACGATATTGTCCGCTTTGAGCCCCGACCACGCCCTCACGGTTTTGTTTCTGGGAACTCACACGAGAACTTCCCGATGGGTCACCCATTCTGGGAATGCTCTCGCACGCTACTCACTTAACTTCGGAGTTCCCATGGAACCCGAAGCTAGTGAGCTCCCAAAAGGCCTCGTGCTAGGTAGGGATGAGAATATACATATAAGGATCACTCCCCTGGGCGATGTGGGATGTCACATTTTGTGTTTAACTTTTTTATTTTAGTTTATGGTTTTCATTATAAAGAGAAAATACCAATTTGACATAACCGTATTTTGAAAGATTCATTGTTAGAAGAATCCCAACTCTCACTACCTAATCATATACCATAATATGATTGTTCATGTTTAGGTTTGTGTGGCTCCCAACTCATCGTTCCCTTAACTAAATTGACTTCAATAGATTGCAACAATAATGCAATTAAATCATAATTTTCATAAAACATTATGAGTGATAAAAAATTAAATTAACTCATGAAAAATTATTTAGTACTAATTATATTCTTATTTACTTGTTAAGTAAGAAGTTTTGAGTTTGAATATTGAAAAATTTAATATCAAATTTTATTGTAGTATTAAAAAAACTCATAAAAATTGAATTAAAAAACCATTGGATTTAGCTTTTACTTCATTCTCTTTTGTTTTTAGTTTGCGGAATCTTTAACCGAAATAAATAAATAAGGAAAAAAGAAAAAAATTAGGAGAATACTTAACCGAAATAAATAAATAAATGTTTAATCACTCTAATTTGAAAACAGTAGAATGTGGTTTTCTTCTTCCCCAAAAAATTTGAAAACAGGGGGAAGCCTAACCAGACAAACAGAAGGGCTCGTCTGAAGCTGGCGGTAATGGCGCTGGACTCCAATTCAATACCTCTACAGGACCAAGAAGAACAACAACCACAATTACAAGACCACAACGCAACCGCACACCACCCTTCTGCTCCCCCTGATGAGGTAAAATCACCGTTTAATCTCTCTCTCCTTGAATTTCAATGGTTCCGTACAAATTCGATGGGCCTCTGTGGGTTTTGGAGTTTTTGGGTTCTGGGTTTTGATTATTGTTCTTCGATTTGCGTTTTATTTGATTAGGAAGATAAAGTGGGGGAATTTGTGATATGGGTATTAATCTGCTTTTCGATTTATTCACTGTTAAAACCTGTATGCTGCTTTAGATTTATGTTGGTTTTGATACGAAAACTAATTTGTTCTACTAAGTAGTAATGGAGGGCCAATTTGGAAATATTCTTTTTGGTTTTGTTTCAATGATCAATAATGGTACCTTCCCTCACTCAGTGAATTTGGTTTTGGTATCGAAGTTTTTGGCCGTGGCAAAGAGACATTTTCAGCTTATCTAGTACAATTGTGTATTTCGTTGCATCTTGACTAAGTAGAAAATTTATGTTGGTGACAATTGACAACTGAAAAGCACACGCTGCCCAACATAATTGATGCTCAAACTGTTTTTCCATGCGCGCATTGCAGCTGTTTGACATCTCAACAACAGTAGATCCTAGTTATGTGATCTCTCTGATACGGAGACTTCTACCAGCTAATGCAAACAATAAACACAATTCATCGGGTTTTGAGGCCCTTGTGCAAGAATTAAATGCTGATTCCATGGAAAAGAGTGAGCCCACTCCACCCGGAGACATATCACCGCACTCATCAAAAGATGTATCTGAAAGCATGGACATTATTGACGATTTTCATAAAAATGCTCCGGAGGAAGGAGAAAATGTTGATTTATATGGTGTCTCAGTGGGAATAGAGGCTTGGGAAGAGTATGGTTGCATTTTATGGGATCTTGCTGCAAGTAAAACTCATGCAGAACTCATGGTGCTTGGGATTTTCTTCATCTCTTAATTATTTTTTGCTCATTTTGATTTTGTTTGGATGTGTTATATTCTCATTTGTGATCATGTTACCCCAGTAATCATTAATTAAAAATTTAAAAGACAAGCATTGCAAATTTATAAACTGTAATATCTAACGTTATTTAATTTCTTTGCAAAAGAGTCGTTATTGACATGACTTGATGGGTGATGACATTTAACAATATAAAGCAATTTCTAGCTTATCATTTTTGATATGGCTTCAACTTGCTTGTCACCATGAACAATAGAACTACTTTTGGAAAAGAATATCATATGCAATGGCCACAATTTCGAGGTTTTAGAAATTATAAAAGATTGGTGCTGGATTTGTAGTTTTGATTTTTTCTACGTTTCTGGTACTCTTTTCTTATTATGTATTTTCTTTTGTATTCGTGAGATAGACATATAAACTTATTTGTGCAGGTGCAAAACCTTGTACTTGAAGTGCTTTTAGCAAACCTTATGGTTTCACAATCTGTGCGTGCTACGGTTAGTCAATTTTGTCCTTTGCTATGACATCATTTTTGTCTTAAGTCGAAATTTTTCCTCGCCCGCTATCTCTGTTTCCCTCCAACTTTCTTGGTGAAAACTAGTGTACATGGTAACTTAGTAGTTTTCGAAGGTTCTCAGCATGCAACTATATTCTCTTTTCTTATTCCAGGAAATCAGCCTTGGAATTATTGGAAACCTTGCCTGTCACGAAGTTCCCATGAAACAAATAGTTTCTACAAATGGATTAATTGGAATAATTGTGGATCAATTGTTTTCTGATGATGCTCAGTGTTTATGTGAAACCTGCAGGTAATATTTATGTTTCATCTATGACTCCTGTTTAATTTTTCTGGATTTGGTATTATCATATTTGGTGTTGACTTCTATATGATATTAAAGGTTATCGTTATTTCCTGTCCTATTATGCTGTATACTGTCTGTGTAGTAGTCATTTTCTCAATTGCTTCTTGCATATTCCTGGCTTGGCGAGGAAATATATGACCTTGAAATTTGTTTCTGCTTCTGTTGTTATAAACCACTTTCTGTGTGGTACATAAGGACAGTACGTACTCTATATTTCATATATCTCTAATGAATTATATGGAACTTAATAATTCCTAATCATTTGCATTTTGCAAACAAGGGAAGTGGTGGTACATGTCTGTCTCTTATTTTATTACAGTTTTACAGATAGGACATTGTTGTGGTTATTATATCATGTATCTTTATTTCTTCGTGGTGCCAATTTAAAAATGCTTTTCATGCCTTCAACGATACCAAGTGATTTTATAAACAATTTCACTGACCTTTTTATGCTTCTTGCCGTAACATGTACAAAGCGATTTTACAGATACCAAGGATTCATGCAGAGATTAATCTTACAATCATTATATTGACACAGGCTGTTAACTGTGGGTCTTCATAGTAGTGAACGTATTACTTGGGCCAAGGCATTGCAGTCCGAACACAATCTGAGCCGTATTCTATGGATTGCAGAAAATAGCTTAAATCTACAGCTTATAGAAAAGGTAGCAGATACCATTTAAGTTTTTGCTCAAATGAGGTTTGGTACCTCGTCACTTTTTCTTAGACTCATAAGTGAAAAGTTTTTGCCCGAGCAAATCCTTTGGATGTTCTTGTTTATATAATTGTACCTTTTATCATGCATGTGGTGTTTATTGTTTTTTGATGGATATATACCTTTACACTTCACCAATGAGTTACAATGGAATATGAAGTTGAACTGTGTTTGAACTCAGGAATTGGTACCGGATATAGGACCACTTGACTTGAAATAATCATATGGTGTGAAAACCCTACCTATATTTGATTTAAACTTTGGTAATAGTTTTGGGATCCACACCTTGGATTATGCCTATTATTCTCTTTTTACTGATGCTTCAGAGGGTAAAGACTGGTAAAACATATCAATAAGTCACTTTAAACTGTATTACCTCTATTTCCAGGTTGGAATGTTTGCGTTCGTTGTCTTACTGAATTTTTTTTAACAGAATGTTGAACTCTTGTTAGCCACCATTGAAAACTCAGACGAAGTTGTGCATATTCTCCTTCCACCTTTAATGAAGCTGGGAGTAGCAAGTCTACTCATAAATCTCTTGGATTTCGAAATGAGCAAATTAATGAGTGAAAGAGAACCTGAAAGGTTTGTAGATAATCCATCTGCAGCTGAAGTTTCCTTGTACATGTACCATGTACCATGTGTCAAATTGGTTCTGCATTTATTTCATAAGCATTTTGATGTTTTCGTTTTGATTATGCCTTTTAATAGATTATGAAAAGGAGACAATTCTGTTACATTAGCTTTATTTAGGAAATAATATTGTTGATCATGGTTATTTCAGCCTGCAATTCTTTTACTGTGTAAAATTCTGCAATGTAAAACTTATTTGTAAGTCTGTCACCTAAAAATGTACTTGTAATTTCATTCTGATATATGCGCATTTTTGTACGATTCCAGGTACCCAATTATTGATGTAATCCTCCGTTCCATTGAAGCTCTCTCAGTTATTGATGGTCATTCCCAACACATCTGTCCAAACAAGAAACTTTTTCAGCTAGCTTGTGACCTAGTCAAACTCCCTGATAAAGTTGAGGTACCTGTTATCTATCTTAGATATTATGAAGTACGAATCATAGGTATTCTTTATAATTTCCATGTTTATGAAGTTGTTGGTTTTGCTGTTTCGTTCACTGCTTCCAGCTGATGCTCTGGCAATTGGGTAATTTGCTGAAAGTTAACACCTATCAACTATTCACCACAGAGAATTGACATTCTTACTTTTCTTAAAAGTTTCAGGAACAATCTGTTCTTTGTATCAAAAAAAATCTAGAGGCTAACCTAAGGATCGTGTACATCAGTTTGTAATCTTTGCAATTGGATCTTTGACGAAATAAGGATTTTAGTAATTTTTCTATGAAAAAAAGCCTTCCATTCAATGGTAATATGAGAAAATGAGGACCTTGAAAAGAAAGGAAATGATAGTGTATACATTCTTATGACTTAGAAACAACTGAATCTACTGACACCATCTAAATAACTTTACATCAACTGAATTACCCAATAGATATATGGATATTAGTTCTGCTGAAGTATAGTGAAGTTGATCATAAGTAACAATCGAGGCTACTAATTTGTGGAGGGAAGGCAGCTGTGACATTTCAATCTGCAGTTATCAAATGTTGTTGAACCGAACAAATAAACAAAAGGAAAGGACAAACTATATTACATTCTGCAACAAAAACAAGCGAGGTCGTTGCAGTCTTTATACTATTTTCCTTCTAATTTGCCATTTGTTATATTGGACCAAAATTTGTGGCGATTGACTCCTACTTACGATTTTTTTTTTTGTTTTTAGGTGTCAAATTCTTGTGTTACAGCTGCAATTCTAATTGCGAACATTCTTTCAGATGAATCTACTCTAGCATCGGAGATAGCAGAGGGTAAACTGTTTATGTTTCCTTGACTTGTTTATTCCTTCCAAGGTTTACTATCATGTGCTTTTGGTTTAATATCATATCATGACATGGAAGTGACACTTCGTATCCATCCAGATTTGCCTTTCTTACAGGGTCTGCTTGATTTATTTCCCTTTTCTTCGGACGATTTGGAAGCAAGGAGTGCACTCTGGAACATCATTGCAAGGTTAATGGTTCGAGTTAAGGAAAAGGAAATGAGCCCGTCAGTTCTCCAGCAGTATGTTTTGGTTCTAGTCAACAAATCTGATGCGATTGAAGATGACCTTCTTGACTTTCAATTAGGCGACTTACAGTCAAAAGCTAGAACTACAGCTGTATCCTCTTCTGCCAATTTGTTAACTTACAATAACTATGCAATTAAGTCGATATTAGAACCTTAAGTTCTTGTTATAGGTGATGTTTATATTGTTTCACGTACCAAGTTCCATGTCTTGCAATATATTTTTCCTTCACTTTTGCTACAGCTTAGAAGGATCGTCAGTATTTTAAATCAATGGACTACTTCAAAGGATTATGCCAAGGATAATGACACGACCGACGAACATGCAGATGATTTAAGTGTTGATAGATTGCTGGACTGCTGTCGCAAGCATTCTGAGTAAGTTTGTTCCACAGTTCTTGGTTGTTACCCATAGTTATTAAATGCTTTTAAGATTCTTCAAACATCATCTTGTTTCAAAAAGGTTTTAGTTTTCCAATTTTCGGT
This sequence comes from Pyrus communis, assembly GCF_963583255.1. NCBI lineage: Eukaryota > Viridiplantae > Streptophyta > Magnoliopsida > Rosales > Rosaceae > Pyrus > Pyrus communis. The sequence goes on along the minus strand of NC_084810.1, from coordinate 16,710,120 downwards.
ACATCTAAATAGTCTTTTTCTCGTTTAAGTTTTGCATCATTCTTTTTATATCTCAATTTCAAAATAAAATTATAACCTTCATTTATTTTCTTGGGCTCGGCAGCGCCTACCCTTTGTCGTTGTCTTGTTGTCAACTTGTCATAGTGTTTTGGGATTCCTTATAATTTCTTATCATTATAAGTGAAAGATGATATACCCCACTTAGTGGGAAAAGACTTTGTTGTTGTATAAGTGAAAGATAATTTCTTGGATTGACACTCAGGTGTGTCATGTGTGCTTAGATGGCAAGAATACCGGAAGATAGTAAAAACTGTTGTTATCTGTATCTGACTTTAGTGCTTACTTTCCTTTTGGATTTATGGAAGAACGTCATCACTTTGTATTACTTTCAGGCATGAACCGTCTACAGTTTCTCAGGGTACGGAAGAATAGAGTCACGGCAGCAACATAATCACCAGGAGGAACATAATCTGTTTGGATCTCCAACAGGAAAGGAATATAAGTTGTAAGAACGAGATTTCCAGAAACCGAAACTACATCTCAAACACCGAAGTGGATATTTGCATGTTAGAAAACCTGCTTAATGCAACTCGAATAATGTTTTGCTGAGGCAAGGAAAGTCAGGACAGATGGTTGCACTGTCAATGTTCCTGAAACTGAACAGAGGTACCTAACATAGGAGAGGATAACATACACGATCTGCCCAATTTGCATCAATGCTGGATGATCTTTGTAATGCTGAAACTGTGCGAGCCGATAGATAAAAGAATCATGCAAGTACATTGGTGTATGGCTGCTGATTATGTTTGATACAAGAATGAAGCTTACAAATTCCATGTACTAGTAACTTGAGCATGCTTGACATAATACATGTGCGCTATCAATCGTTCTTAGACATAATACATGTGCTCTTTCAGACGTTCTTAGACATAATACATGTGCGCTTTCAAACGTTCTTACTTTTGATGCAGGTAAGCAAGGGATTTTCAAATGTCGAGCACAACTGGTAGGAGTTGCTTCAAGGAAACTGTTGTACGTAGTTTGGTTTCCATCTCTCTCTCACCCTTCCATTAAGCGCCGATAGAAAAGATTGTATGCCTCCATAACTTCGAGGTACCACATTGCCTCTCGATCATGGGAATCCGAAAGATCAACCATCTTGTGTACCTGATATTCAGTCACAAACGCAACTTAAATTTCAGTGTTACAGTTGCTAAATCTGTTCATGTAAACAGTAGATTACCGGAAAAATTCTCCTATCACTGGTTCAGATGACAAATCACAACAAAGTATGGTTTCCTACATCCGAATTAAGTAGCGTTACATATATTATATTTGCTAGTCATCTCGGTCAGATATGTGTTGATGGGTCTAGGTCATACAATGTGAGTAACAAAATTTGTGTATTTGATTTTATTTTCAAGAAGAAAACTAAGATACCTTAGGTGATGGGTCACACAATGCGATTAATATTTTTTTATTATTACAAACGATATTACTACGCTAAATTACGTTAATATGAGTAATAATTTTACCTGGATCATTGGCGACTCATTCTTACGGAGCGTGTACCGTCCAACAGTCATTACATACATTCCTGCATCACTTACAAGTTACAACGAACGAGAGATTGAATAAATAAATGAATAATAAAAGAAAAAGATGCTAAATTGCGCATAAGGAAGAAGCGAGGATGCTAATGTGCGCGGGGGTGATACCGATTTTCCAAGTACAGTGGCGCAATTCGGGTCTGAGCGACAGCTCGATGACTCCGGTGCCGTCGTCGAGGAGCAAGCGCTCTCCGTCGTCGAAGACATGGACCAGAATGCCCTGCGAGTGGTCAGTCGGTGTTAATTGAGAGTAGGAGGAAGGGAGAGGGGTATTTTGGGAAGATTTGAGACCTGTAACCAGGCGCGTTGGAAGGCGATGCCGTGGAGTTCCATGGCGTTCTTGGTGTCTTCGGTCGCGTCTTTCAGTTGGACGCACAGCAGCTTCAGTGCTGCTAGGTTGTAGTCCATCTCTCTCTCTCTCTCTCTACTAAACGCAGCCTCGTCTGACTTCTGCTAGTGCGTTTTGGACCGTCTTAGGAAAAAATGAGAGGCAAATTCAATTTGTTTGAGAATGGAGAGCCAAAGTCAAATTGTCGCATTTTCAGTTTCCGATAATAAAGGCAATAACGGTGTCGTTCAAAGCGACGGATATGGAGAGATTGCTATATGGGAACTATTTTAACGAAGATTGTTTATTGTATCCGGAACACGGTGTATCATAAAACAAGTGGTTGAACTTTTGGAAAATTAAAAATTAAAAAAGTTTGTTCACTTGTATTATGACACGTGGTATATTGGGTTGTGTTTCAGTAACATAAACAAATCTAAATATTTTAAGGATGGTGATATCCACACACATCCTTTTTACCTCTTAAACATCTCATGTTAATTTCTGTCATTTATCTTCTTCAATTCATTCAATCTGAAGGCTGAAAATTGAAAATATGAATTAAAAATGATGTCTAAGAGATAAAAAGAGATGTGTAGATCGCATCACCCTATTTTAATCTGTTTGTTCACATAAACTATAGAGGCAACTAAATGCATTTGTGTGCTATTTTTTGTGTAATATGTGATTTTACTAAATACATTTGTGTGATTTTAATCTGTTTGGTAATCTAATCTAATGTTAGTTTATGTTAGTACTTCATCAAAGACGATAGTTGAGTACACGAACTCATTTTATAAAATGTTTTAAATTAGTGATTTGGCTACAAAATTTATATGTTATACAATTACATATATTCACATGAATTATATTCAACCGTTAAATGATGATTGTTTTAAATACATGTAAGTATTGTAGTTATGCCTTAAATTAGGATGTGACCCTTGGAATGTGGGGTACTTTGATCTGATTATTATTATTTTCTTTAATTTTATGATTTTGGCTTCTAGCTTATGTGTCATGTACATGTCTTTATATGTTAAATTAATAGAAGGATCCTTTATTTAACCAGATGTAGCAAAATATAGATAAATGCACTAGACCTAAACATAAAAACTTAATTAATTTTTTATTTCAACTCAATAAACACAATTCATAATTTGTTCTACTAAACTTACATGAGTGGAGTTTCTAGAACTTTATCTTCTAATTGATAATTTTTTTCTCTCACGATAATTTAAAAGAAGCACACCAGCCATCAAATTAACAAGAATACAAGCAACCAAATGCACCAGCCCAGCACTTATTTTAATTTTATAATTAAACAAGAAAAACAATGATTAAGTGCATAATTTAATTTAATTAGGAGATGAGGGAGAGGCCACTGCTGAGCAAATCATTGGCCAAAATTTGGTTTGCAGCCTCAGACGGATGAAAGCCATCCCAAAAGACATACTCAGACGCATTGGCGCAGGTCCCTACCGAGTCCGCATTGCACAGTATTGCTGTTTCTACCAGCCCTGTTCCACAACAAGCCCTCCTTGCCTCCGCAAACCCTGTCAATATCAGTCACTAGTAAGGGCGACAATTCGTGTCGATGGGTCGTGTTCGTCTCATTGAACTGTCAACCCAATTTTGTGTTCGAAATTTCGAATTGATCCATTTATATTGTATCTTATGGGCCCAACAAGAAAAACTAACCAAGAACTATCCGTCGCATTATACTATCAAGTATTAAGTTATGTGGTAAGAGAAATGGGTATGCTATGTGTTTCATGTGAGTTTCTCTCTGGCAAAAAATAATGAGGTAGATGTATGCAAAAGTATAATTATCATCCCAATCCATGTGTCAAATGATAATAATCATATGTCTTATAGTTTTGGCAGTTGTTTTGCATCCGGACTGTCTCATATATCGTACGATAATACATTAGTGGTGCAATCTGCACATCCAATTTTACTTTTTACACACATTTCTCAATTTTTGACAGTCGAATAAAATCAACTAAAGAAGACCAAAGAATAAAAATTAACATGAAGTATGTGAAAGATTAAAAAAAAAAAAAAAAAAAAAAAAAGAGGTGTGAATAGCACTATCCTAAGATATAACACATCTGCCAAAATACTTTCATTAGACATCAATTGATGTGACAGATTATATAATGATCTTCTTCTAGAAATAATTGAGGTTAATTAAAAATAGGCTTTTTAGCCAAAATGGTCTTTGAGATTTACATAATTCCTCACTTTAGTTCCTGAGATTTGAAATCGATAAAATTGGTCATTGAGTTTGTTCACAATCAATCATTTTGATCATTCCGTGAAAAATCTCCATAAAAGAAGGATGAAATGACAAAGATACCCTCAATTTTTGTCAAATCATTTTGGCTTATTAGTTATTGAGGGTAGTTTTGTTATTTTGATCTTTATTTAGTATAATTTTTCAATGAGGGACCAAAAAGATTGGTGATGGACAATCTCAGAGACCATTTCTATTAATTTCAAATCTTATGGACCAAAATGAGGAATTAGGCAAATTTGAAAGACTATTATAGCTAAAAAAAAACCCTTAAAAATGTAACTACTTTAGCTCGTCATCATCTTAGTAGTATTTTTCACTTTCAATGCTTCAAATGCAGGGCCTGACTCTGAGGATAGCCGAACGAGGCGGTCACCTAGGGCACCACATTGAAGGTAGCCCCCACATTGTTTAGTATATATAGTACTAAAATTTATTCTTATCGCCCATGCTAGCACATTGTGTGTTAAGCTGCAAAGGTGGTCCCTAGATCGATTTTGAAAGAAAAGTCAAATTTTATCGTTTCTGTCCCCTCGATTTACTTTAAGAAGTTATGTTTAAGCTAATTTTGGCGCATGGCTAACTTTAAACCAAATAAAGGCTCTTCTTCTTCACGTACCATTTTCGGCAGGCTTTGTGACAATGTCATGGAGCGGTTGGTAGATATCTAAGACGACCAACTTGAGACCAGAGAGGCCATTTTGCAAACTCTGAGATGTGGCGTTGAGCTTGTTATTGAATGAGATTGCATTATTGTTGAGTTTATCCACGCACTCATTGCTGTGCGACCCAAATATAGTGATGGCCGCCGGCAGGCATCCAAGTGGCGGCAATGTAGTCACTCCAATTCTCCTTGCTCCCAATGCATACAGATGCTGTAACAAACCATTTTCATTAGTTTCTTGATGGTTAGGGTTTACAGTAATTGTCATCATTTTTAGTTACTATACTTCATAAGATAATTGAAGGACAAGCGACAATATTTCTCTTGTAGTTTGAATTCGATTTCAATTTGGTCATAATTATATTTTCAATTAAGGGCAGAGCGAGAAATTTTCAATGGAGTTGTGGTTAGATCTCTTAATAGACTATTATATGCGATTTTAGTCTACTAAGAGGTCTCACGGTAGCCTTGTCTCTAGCCACGCCGCCATTGGTTTCAATTGTTTCCCCTTAGAAATAGTCCAGTCTAAGACAATGAAGGGTAAGAAACAAGGCTTTAGTTTGCTATTGGCTTGAATTGGGTCCAAATTGAAATCTGTTAACTTAAGAGATTTTTCTCTAATTTTCACTATTAGGAGAGGTCCAATTTCGAATCTCCTCTTCCGTTCTTTAATCAAAAGGTATGGAGAGGAATTGTGATCTACCTGAATGAATGTTGCATAAGATTGCATGAGAATGTCAGAGAACTGGTTGGGCGTATAGGCCTTGTAAAGAAGAGGATCAATGTAGTAGTTCTGAAGAAAGTCACTGCTCCCAGCACCAACAAGGTAGATTGCATCAGATATTATTGAAGTAAAATTGGCTTTATTTCCTGCTGCAATTCGCACCACCTTGTTTTGGTATTCCTTGTAGTACTTCAGCTGCTGATTTAGTGAAATTGCATTCTGCATGTAAACACCAAGATTTACACACGAAAAATTAAAAAAAATCATACTACAATGTTCATGTGTGAGAAATTACAGAGATCTTCTAGCTAGTTAAAATTGCAATTGTTAATTTCTTTTTACATATAATTTTGCTGTATACTCATAATAGCCAGAACCAGCTGAGCCAAAATTGGCACCAATCAAGAGGTTTTTTCCATTGGCTTCTTTGCTAAGATAAGCTGGAGGGTAAGAAGTAAATCCAAGGTTTTCAGCTGCAGTCAAAGAAAACAAAACAAGAAAGAAAAAAAAGCCAATTAGTGGACTAAAAAAATATTGTCTAAAAATGAGACTTGAGAAATGCATGGCGATTCTAAGATATAACTAGTTCCAGATGCAAGTTAGGCTAGTTAGTGAGTTGGTCAGCGAATGCAATGTACCAATTCCCTTGCACCTAAGTTTGAATCTTTCTTTCTGTAAATTAGAGCAGATTAGAATATAAAAATACCAGTGAAGTCTGAAGCAAGTTTTCCATTGCAGAACCTCCCAGTTGGCTTGTGATTGACAAAGTCTCTTCCATAAGGAGGGAAGTTGGCTTTGATCAGGGTGTAGAGGTGGTTGTTGTTACCAGCATCCACAACTGAGTCCCCAAATATGAACATTGCAGGAACCAAAGGCTGCCCATTTGCCTGCAGAGAAAGTGCTATAATCACAAGAAGAAAACAAACTAATGATCCCATTTTCTCTCTCGTCAGAAGTGGGATGGTGGATTTATGAAGAGCTTTGAAACAAATATATATACACACACACACACCACACACACACACACATACATACATACATACATACATACATACATATATTATTATTATTATTATTACAGTGGAATGCTTAACATTGGAGTGTGAATTTGCTCATGGGTTATGAGTTGAGCAATTTAGAAGTGCTAAACAGACTACCTAATTGGGGATATCAACCACCAATATATTTAATTGGGGAGAAGGAAAAACCAAACTCACCCTCTTGACATTGTAACAGATACACAACTTTTTAGGGGTAAAAAGGTCTTTTGACTCCAAAATCCATGCTTGTTATCCATGTATAGGACTACCCAAAATCAATTTAACTGCAGAATAAAGGGGTGGTTCGTGGAGTGTCTTAATGAAGTGTGTTCTTTGAGCTGTCATAGCTTCTAATACACATTGGCATGCAGCTGAATTATACAGACATACATACAGCTGCAAACCAGTTGCAGGCCATTTCTTTTGTTCTTTCAGTTTTGTATTGTGTGCCATATTACCAATTTCAATGGCAGTTCTTCAATCACTTTCAAACCCCCATTGTCGAATTCAATCGTCTTTGAACTTTACAACTTCTGAATCACACAGCTTTTCAGACTCAGCGTTTACTGGCACCTGTCGTAGCTATAATTTTTGTTCTTTTTAATTTCAATTTGGAAGCCAATTTGGTCTTTGTTAATTGTTACATGCGGCAATGTTTTCAATGTGGACAAGGATGTTATTTTACTTAGGGAGGTTATATTCACACTCCAAATTACTTCTCTTACATCCTTTTAATTTTTTTTAATATTTTTCTATCAAGTGTTAGTGGTGTGCAGAAAATATTAAAAAATTAAAAAAAATGTGGGAGAAGTAAATTGGGGTGTGTGAATATAATCTCTCTTTTACTAAATGTAATAATTTCAGCTCACTGATAAACCAAAACTTTTTTCCAAAATTAAAGAGAGGAGTAAGAGAAGATTGCAAAAAACCAATATTCATACCCTATAATTGATGAACCAAAACCCACCAACATTATTAAACTCAAGATAAGAACCACATACGGCTACACTTCAATTTATGTCTCATATAAAAATTAAGCCCCACAATATGACTCGTGAATATCTGGTCGGAGCATTGGAAAACGAATTAGGAACATGTAAATCATATTTAGAAAAATCTTATAGAAATTGAAACACAGTTCGGGGTTAATAAGACATAATATTTGGGATATTTAGCTTTAAAATACGTATATGTTGTAAATATTATTATTCTATGAATGTGATTGTGTAAATTTAGTGTAGGAATCCCAATAGGATTTGGAGACCGACTCCTCATAAGATATATTACTTATAAGACAAGAAAACTCATTATAATTAGTATAAATAAAAGCATAAAATAACTCAAGTTTGTTGGGCCGAAGCTAGCCCGTTTAGCGGCTCATCTAATGCAATAGCAATTGTAAGGTTTCATTGTTTGTCTCAAATTTATAATTAAACCCTAGAGCATCAGCCAAAGCCTTGAACTTGTTTATCTCAGAGCTTGCAACATGTAAACCGACCAACGCATCCGCACCACTTTCACCCTGGTAAGATGAAAACACAAGGAAAAAAAAATTAGCCTTGTGCAACAAGATTACAGTAAGTAAAGTGGATTGTCAGCATAACAGGTACAAACCTGTCCACTGTAATGGAACAAGCTTATGTTCCAAAGGGGACTGAAGGCATCTAAGAACTTCAATAAAGCACCTGGCCTCGCTGGAATGGCAAACTGGCAGAGGATCTCATTTTCGATAGAGGACGATCGACCTCCCACCTGAAGCATATACCGGAAACTTATGGGATCAAAATCTTAACTGTGGACCATTTTGGAGAGAAGCCTCAGCATGTCATTACTCATCAAATTTTGTTCATGTTTTTGCATCGATTTGATGCTTTTAAAACCCGAGAGATACAACAGGTGTCTATATATTCAGAATGAAAAAAAAAAAAAAAAAAGGTGAGGAGATTGATTACCAAAAATTGCATATGATCTTTAACTAGTTCCTTGTTTGTCAGGTTAACAGTCAGTAGTTGAGCCGACATCATCCGATCCAACATTTCTTCCAACTCCAAAACAGTTTGAAAGCCAACACTGCAACATATATATGACCATATAGACTCAATGAATATGTGGAACAAATGTACTACAAACTTTTTTATTGTTGGATGTAGTTGAAAACAATATTTTAGAACTACCAACTTTAATAGTTAATAATGTCATTTTATTTTAATTTATTAATATTTCTTACAGTACTGAGAGATAGAAACACTAAGGATTTTCTTTACAAAGAACATAAAGTTAAAGAGTAAGAGGTCCTTGCCTGTACAGAACAAGGCCACTTTCTTTTTTATCATCATATCTGTAGCTTATCTCAAGAATATTCATTGGACCAACCTGCTAGTCAAATGTTGATATAAGCTAGGGTTCAGAATTGATGAATCAATGTTTTTTTTTCTCCTTATGATAATGATAGCAAGAGGTTCTTTTGAAATACCAGTTCACAAAACTGTTTGAAGCTTCCACGCTTTTCTGGAACAAATGTTGCAAGGAAAACTTCGCATCTCCTACCAACATCGGCTAGTTGAGATACCAATCTTAGTCTGTCAAAGTTCATGTTAGCTCCACTACTTATAGCAACAACATTTTCACCCTTCAGTCCATAATATTTGCAATATGCTTCTGCTCCAGCGATGGCTACAGCGCCTGCCGGTTCAAGTATGCTCCGTTTTTCCTCAAACATATCCTGCGGCAGAAGCACACGAGCTAAAATACAACTAAGGTAGTAGATTGGAATCTCTAAACACAGTCTAAGTAGAAGATATTAAAATAAAACATGATTAGTTGAAACTTTAATGAGTATAAATTAAGATAAAATTAAGACTCACTTTTATTGATGCACAAACGGCATCACGACTAACAAGAACTACTCCATCAATGAGTTCTCTGCATAACCGAAAAGTTTCTTCCCCAACCTTTTTTACTGCTATTCCATCTGCAAATCCTCCCACTTTCTCCAACATAATTCTCTGACCATGATGTATGGATAGTGCCATTGCGTTTGCATCGGATACCTCTACCCCAATTATCTTGACCTGCATGATTATGAAACCAATTAAGTCATGCAATCACCAAAGATTAATTGCGGACGAGCATCTTGATAAATGACTATGATTTCACATAAGAGGCTAGGATTGAGTATGTGAAGATAGATCATTACATTGAGCATCAAATAATACACATTTAAAAGGAGATATATATATATATATATATATATATATACATATATATTGACAATAAAAACACTATCTTATTAACACATGCCAACACATGCTACGTAATTCATTAGGCTAGATATAAATCTTACACACACATACATATACCACACATACATCTGCCACACATACATATACGTCCTAGTATGAAATTCTGAAATCAGTTCAAAAACATTTGGATTTGAAATTTCCCCTTCCATAAACTAGTATAATAGTTTCGAACTCTCCCTCTCTCCTTAATAACAATTTTTTTTTTTTTTTTTGATTGAAAAAACACAAACCTCGGGGCGAACTCTCTTGACATAGGAAGCAATTCCAGCTATAAGTCCACCACCACCAACAGGCACAAAGATTGCATGCAATGGACCTTGAATTTGACGCAGAATCTCCATTCCTATAGTTCCTTGGCCAGCTATGACATCTGGGTGGTCAAAAGGGTGCACAAATATTAAGCCTTCATCTTTAGCCCGCTGTTGTGCATATGCTTGGGCTTCATCATATGAGTCACCCACAAGCACTACTTGTCCACCTAACTTCTCCACTGTTTTCCACTGAACAGAAAAGGAAAACCAAAAATCAGATTCGTGATAATTAGAGAATTACATTTTAGTCAAAAACTAGATTAGCATAACTCTTCACTTTAGTCTATAAGATTTGAACTAAAAGTGGTCCTTAATTTTGTCCACCACCAATGGTTATTCCGTGAAAAATCTCTGTTAAATAAAAACTAAAATGACAAAATAACCTCAACCTAATAAACAATGGGCCAAAATGATTTGACAGAATTTGAGAATATTTTTGTCATTTTGGTCTTATTTAATGGAGATTTTTCACGGACCAAAATGATTGACGGCGAACAAACTCAAGGAGCATTTCTACAGATTTTAAATCTCAAATACTAAATTGAGGAGTTATACCAACCTCATGGACTATTTTGGCTAAAAAACTTTTTTAATTTTGTAAAACTTGTGTGTTTGAGAGAGACAGAAGATGTCACACTTTGATTTCAGGAGTTGTAATGGGCATGATAATCACAGCAGTGCAACCAAGTTTTTGTGCTGATAGTGCAACTCCTTGAGCATGATTCCCTGCTGATGAACAAATAACACCCATTGCCAATTGTTTTGTGGAAAGCTTTGCCATCATATTGTAAGCTCCTCGAATTTTAAAGGAGAAAATCTGCATGCATTATCAACGACCTCAATTAGATTCTTTTAGTATTAAACACACAGAAAAAAAGGCATTTTTATTGAAATTTTAGGAAGTAGTACTAGTAGTAACTTCGTTTTAGTCAGACATACCATTTATATTAGTCGTTGGTTGAATGCTTTTAATGGCACCTAATAAAATAAGGCTCTATGCAGCACAACTCTTAGCCATCAGATTTCTTTTGAACGGTTTAGATTAAAAGGAGGGGTTGGGAGGGAACAAAAATAGGAAGGGAGATAATTCAAGTCCAATGTGACAATAAACTCATTCTATGTAAGACCTTTTCCTACTTAGGGCCTTTGTGTCCAGCTTGCCTAATATATAGGTTTCAAAGAGAATTTATTCATATTAGTTATAATTATTCTTGTTTCTAACAAGATGTCGTGAACTGCTGTGGCAAAAGAATCTAGGCAGGACTTGCTGTAATTTAGTCCGCTGGGACATGTGCGAATTTGTACTGCCTATCAAGCCAGAATCCAAATATATAGTCGCTGTCGTTTTTGTTTTAAATAACAACAGAAATAAAGTATATATACCTGTCTGTATAATTACACTTCTATTATTTGTTTACTTAACGAACCAATAATAAAGTATTTGGTTCAACGCTATAATCGTGCTTATATATATGTACTATGGTTTAAAGATCCTTATTAGAAGATATTTTTTAAGTTGTTTTAAGATTCAGAAAAGAAAAAAAAAATCTACCATCCGCTGCCACTCTATCATGTAATCTTTTATCGGGTGGAGATGAAAAAAGTTTAGGTTCTACCATAAAATGAATTGGCAGTATGAGAAGTAACCTAACTCACTTATAAGCTCATGCAAGGTCTCTTCTCCCATCAATATGAGATTCATTCTCAACATAAGAATACATACTATAGAGTTCTATAATACTTCAAATGGATTATAAACGACTTATAGCACTCAAACTGTGAACTTGACAACGTATTATTTTCTGGATACAAACGATAGTAAGAAAAGGAGAACCATACATAGAATCTCCTAACAACTTGATATACAAGCCCCTCGAAGCACCGTAGAAATGATTATTAAAACGGAACTCTATGCACTGATGTTAGTTTAGAACAAAAATTAGTAGTGAATCCATATTTATCGGCTAACCTATTCCGACATAGAAAAGAGTGATGACAAATTCACTAGACCCTCTGACATAGCGTGGACTAATTGAATGTCACTAGACCAAATGGTTACAACAGAATGCATACAAGGAAATATCATGTGCCAAATGCAAAACTAAACAAAAGGAAGAATATTCTTACAGGTTGTAGGTCCTCTCTCTTGAGCCAAATATTAACATGAAGCTTGTCAGAGAGCTTGGAAGCATAGTCCAACGGAGACTCAATGGCAACATCATAAACTTTAGAGGTCAAAATCTTTGTCAAGTAACTCATGGCATCGTGAATATCATCACTACTTCCTTCTCCTTCCACTAACTTATCAGGCACTGCTCCAAGAAACCCACTGTCGTACTGTAATGTCTCCGGCGCCACTATCTTCAACTCCTGCGGGGACGTTTTGAAGGGACTGAGTGGTAGTTTGGAAGGTTTGATGGAGATTACTTCAGCAGCTGGATTTGTTAGTATAGCAGTGGTGATGCATGGTGATTGGTTTTTTATGAGGTGTGGGAAGGATGTTGATGATGAACCATGCTGCCGTACGTTTGTACGGAACAGAGGTGAGGAGGGTGAAGGAGTCCGGCTGCAGAGAGTCTCCATCTTTATAAAAAAAATGAAACAGACAGAAGAAGAGAGACAGACCAATTAATAGAAGAAGAACTAATGCTACTGTGTTAGTATATTTGAGAAGGATTTGGGAACTTTGGAGAGTTGGTGTCATTATATAAAGCCAATGCTGGCAAGCCACAGTAACACAGTAACATTTCCTCTGTCTCTCTTGTGTCATTATATATCAAATTTTCAAAGAAATGTTTTTTTTTTTTTTTTTTTTTTTTACTTCAGACTCATTAGAGAAAAATTAAACTTATATTATAGAACCAAATAAATATCACAACTACTAAATAGAAAATGCCAGAAATGTCATATTTTTGTAATACATTTATGTATCATCTTATGTGTACATGTCACGTCAATTAAATCATCATATTTATTACCGTTGAATGAGTTTAAACCACGTCAATTAAATCACCCAAAGCCACCATATTAATTACGGTTGGATTAATTTAAATTTCGAGATATGTGTAGTGGATAGACACAAATCTCAAAATTTAAACTCATCCAACAATAATAAGTCGGGTGGAGCATTACCACCACTTGAGAAAGAATTTTTCCAGTGTGTCAATAACACGACTCGGTACACTAAGCATAATAATACAATTGGTTGGATTTTTTTTTTTTTTTTTTTCAAGTTCTCAACCAATTTGGGTTCTTACACTTGGCGTACCAGACCGTGCTCCTAACATACTGAAAAATCTCTCTACTTGAGGGTGGTGAGAGAAAATACACCCTTATTTCATTAAATGTTAATTATATGCATCACCTGCCGCATCAGATGATATATTAATATGATATAAATGTATTAAGGGTGATCTACCTAACATTTCTCATAATCAATCAGAAAAAAGGCAAGTGAATAAATGAATATTCTTTTTAACAATTGATCCCATGAAGCAAAAATGTTACTTTTATCATATTTTTCATGCCACATTTGAATTGCCTTTCTAATAAAGATAGAGCCCATAACACATGTGGGTCTTATTTCTATTAGAGAGGTGGTATAAATATGGTGAGTGTAGCATAACTCTCTCATGAAATGTTTTACTCTAGAAAATTGTTAAAAAAAGAACACATTTTTGTACCATATTGGTATATCATTTGGTGTGGTGAGTAATGTGACATCCCACATCACCTAGGGGAGTGATCCTTATATGTATATTTCCATCCTTACCTAGCACGAGGCCTTTTGGGAGCTCACTGGCTTCGGGTTCCGTAGGAACTCCGAAGTTAAGCGAGAAGGGGGCTAGAGCAATCCCATGATGGATGACCCACTGGGAAGTTGCTCGTGAGTTCCCAAAAACAAAACCGTGAGGGAATGGTAAGCCCAAAGCGGACAATATCGTGCTACGGTGGTGGAGCGGGCCCGGGAAGTGGTCCCACCCGGGCCGGGATGTGACAAGTGATGTGTACATGTTATGTCAATTAATAAGTTTATCCTTTTGGATATTGGTTATGCATATTATTTATCATATCACACGGTACATGGTACTCAAATATGGTACAAAAATAATGTGACATTTCTAGCATTACTCCTTTTTCTATAAACTTATGGTTCTCGGTGTATGAGTTTTGTTGTACCACAATGATCATTTATGATAAAAAGCCATTTTAAGGTGAAAAAAGAAGATGACTCGGATGAAATGTGGGTTAGAGAAATTATGTTTATGGTATTTATTGTTACATATGTACACAACGTACGACTGAGTTTCTACATTTTATTATGGAGAGGGTGTTGGAAAATATTAATATTTAGGATTACTTTATTGTTTGGGTTTTAGGCTTAACTTGTTAGGATTAGGTTTTTGTTTAGAAATCAGGGTTTATTATAAATAGGATGTTTGTTATTCACTTGAAGAAGAAAAAAGTTGGTTATAATGTAGTCTCTTAAGTGTAGTTGTCTCGGCAATCCTTTTTCTTTGTTTTTCCATTGATCAAATAATATTCGTAATTGTAATCTGTTTGTTCCTCTGTTTTTTATATGTTGAGTTGATATTCAACTGAATGTCTATCTATTTGCACTGAGTAAAAGGCGAAATGTCAGGTTATGTTGTGTACGTTGTAGGGGTGGGCGCGGGTTAGGTTGGGTCGGTTTTGGGCCAAAATTGAAACTAAACTAACCTAGTTGGTTGAGCCAAAATTGCAAACCGAAACCGATCAAGCAGGGTCTAAAACCGATCTTGTTGGTTAACTGACAATGGCGGTTGGTTTGGGTTGGTTTTCGGTTTGTAGATGACGACGAAGTGGGAGAGAGAGCTATCATCTAGAGAATTCACGATGGTGGTGGAGGAAGGAAGAATGAAGGACATAGCTAGGAGGCTGCTATGCTAGGTTTGAGAACTAAGTTTGAAAGTGAGAGAAAAGAGAGGGAGAGAAAAAACCAAAACGAGGGCACAAGAACAAACAGCCAAAAAGTCAAGAAAAGTAAAGAAAATGTGCAAACTAGGCAACCGAAATGTCATCCTAGACATACAGACAAAACACCACCATCACCACTAAGGTCTTTTTTTCTAATTAAAACAAATAAAAGCAAATGCACGAGTAGGTTCGGTTAATCGATATCCAAGAATTATAGGAACCGCTCTTCAAACCTTCTTTAGTCGATGCGGTTCGATTTACTCATCCAAAAAAAAAAACCAAACCAAATCAAACCGTTAGTGCAATTTGGTTGGTTTAGTCGGTTTTTATTTTATATTTTTTAATCCCCAGCCCTAGTATGCTATGTCAAGTAATTAGAATGGCTTTGCTTTAGTGCAACTAAGGACACTCATTTTTTCATTTTTTTTTACACACATTTTGTAAAGCTATTGGATTAAGTGATAGTCATTTTATTGTTTCTTTGCAGAACCGTATTTGTCTATTTTTTTTCACTACAAATGAATGTGTTAATAGTTTTGGATTTGTCTAAAATTTTGCAAGGATAATCTATGAATGATGAATTGAAATATAGACAGTTTAGATCTTGGAAAAGAGTTACGGAATGTACCATACAATATGGGTGTCAAAATGTGTGTCTACAAATAAGTATCCCCTGATCTTAACACACACATGTGTGTGTGTGTGTGTGTGTATTCATTTACTTCCGTTTGGTTGGGTGTCAAAAGAAAACGAATGTTAATTTATAGACAAAAATGTACATTCCAGACTGAATATGAACTACACTGAAAAAAAATAGGTGTGTAAAGAGTATGCTAATGCAAGATTGAATATGAACCTTCAAAAAAAAAAAAAAAAAAAAAGGATAGGTGTATATATAAAGAGAATGGTAGTGTAAAAAAGGAAATGATGGGTTTAAAAGTTTCATTTCTTGTTCTAGTACTAGGGAGGGAGGGAAAAGGAAAAGGATGGTGGTTGGGGAAGAAAATGAACGATATAAGTTTTTTTTTTTTTTTTTTAGTACATCGATATTTTTGCATTAGGAAAAGGAGAAGTTCGGCTAAGTCACACAATGATCAGCCTAATTTGATATGAATTCATCATCCACGAGATTTGAACCTAAAATCTCTCACTTTTAAACGAAGATAAATAACACCAAACTGTAGTACTAAGTGACAAGTTTTTTTATTCTACAGAAAATTAGGTTTTGTGCTGGTGTTGTTCAAAAATATTATCATAAATTTTAAGTAATATGTACTCTTTTATATTTTCATGTAATAAAATATAAAAAAAATAAATTAAATTGGTGGGTGAACTTGGACTCGGTTTTGTGTTTAAATAGAAAGACTCTATTCAGATTCGCCATTGAAATCGATGGAGTCAATATACCGACTTTTGGCCAACCGAAATTATTAATTCATTATTCAATGAGGTCGATTAGTGGCACGATGGGGACGAGGTCTTGGAACTCCTGGTGCACCAACCCTGCTTTTATTTCTTCTACCTTTCGCAGTTTTGTTGGGTTACAAATATTTTACCATTGATCAGCATATTTTAACACCAAATGTTGCTTCGCATCAACTTCTCTTGTGACTTGTGAATTGAGCTAGTCCACGGTCCTCATGGAAAATAATAAAAGAATCGTACCAATCATGTATACGTATAATAATATAATCATGCATACATACCATGACATGACAAGGAATCTAAATACCATGTCTCTAACTATATTTTCTAGAACGCCAAATTGTGCTTCCTACGTTTTTTAATAATATAATCCAAAAAAATAATAATATATGTATCTATGTATGTATGTAAAATCCAAAAATCGAAACATTACACACACAAACTAAAGTTGGAGTTTCTTTTTGGGGGAGGGGGTGGTGGGAATCGTGTATGGTACCATGGTCATCACAGCGACATCACAATCCACATTGCCGCACCATCATTTATTCCCGTTGGTGTAAATATGTCTCAAAAAAATTATATTTATTGTTTTGGTCTTTCAAAACAGTTTTTTAAATGACCACCACTCATCAGTCAATGCAAGAAAATATGGCAAAAGGTATGTATGTGAATGGATATTAGCTCCGAATTGATAATCTAACTATGAAAGTAGCAAGAGAAATTTTTCATTTTGCTCGAAATACGAAAGGGTACATCACGTCTTATTAAATAAGTAGCGGGAAATTTTATTTTTATTGTGCTTCTGGTATAGTAACACATGATATATCACTCCGTGTTCCGGACATATTAAAATATCTCTCAAGTGGCACAACCCTAATATACAAACTAGCAGCAGCCTTTACAAGGCAAGTTTTACGAATTACAACAAGAGACAATATCCGATAATCAAGTCCTACAATCAAGGTCTTATACTAGAAAAATAATCACAACATCAATCAACGAATATTTACAATTAATACAAGAATTTCAATAAGAGCAGTGACATATCAACTATGTTGGAGGCTTTTTATGCTTGCAAAAAAATTTATATTTTTAATAAAAAATCTAATGATAAAATAGTCTAAAATTAATATCAAATACTTCGAAACATCATAAAAAATCTTCCATACTTTTTTCATGTGTTTGTTAATGGATATCACCTGTCAATATTTTTGAGTGTGAAAATCGTATATTTTAATTTCCCTGGATGGCATCACTGGTGATTTGAAATTTGATTCTTTGATACTCGAGGATTCCGAAATAGGTTATAGTTCCTCAGTTAGTTTTGGAATTACCTCCCCTTTTCTTCCTTTTAGACGCTAGTAAAATATATATTAACTAGAGTTGCATGCATGGAGATTGGGTGTTACTGATCTGACCAAAACTATGCTGATCTAATGGTAAAAACTCCGAGCGAAGTTAAAAGAGTCTCGTTTGATGTCTAGGATTGGGTTGGCTTGATAATCCATTAGATTTAATAAATGTTAAATAGAAATATGAATGTCAACTTGTGCATAAAATTAAAATATACGATTTTCTATTTGCAAACGGAGTGGAAGAATTCAGAGATAAACTTTGTACGTAGGCGGTTAAATTGAGGTTCACATTTGTATATGTGAAGAATGATAGTGTTGATTGGAAAAGAGTTACGGCTGTATGTAATAAGAAATATTCTCAAGGTTGTTAGTGGAGTGTCGTGTTAACAATTTTTTTATATTAAAAGGTTGATTAATGTACACACTTGCACGGGCCGTCTTCTTGAGAGAGAGAAAAAAAAAAAAAATACAGAAACAATCCTGAATCTCATTTCAAATTAGAGATTGACCAAAACCTTTCAATTCTTGCATATATTTAATACATTTGGTGGGGTTTTTCTCATCTCTTTGTCATGCCCGTCTGAAATAAATCCTTCCATTTTCAAGTTACACCTTAGCAAAATGAAAGCTCGAATGATACCTCATATTTTTCTCGCCCTATCCACTATACACATTTAAATTCGTGCAAAAATTTTCGTCACAATCTTGTATCTAACTTCCACATGTGTGTCCATGTGACAAATTAGCAAGAGAACAAACTGGTAACAAAGTAACAAATTAGGCCCACAGCAACACAAATGACCCAAAACATGTGCAAACTACATCATCCATAAGCCACACACCTAACGCCGATGGCTACCATTAACAAATTTTAGAAAACTAACAAGATACATGCGGTAATCATTTATGCTCCCCGATACATGCCAAAAGTCTCCTAAAATGATTCATTTAGCACATGTAAAACCACAAGTGGAAACGAAAAACCATACAACACTTCCCGTCAATATGAAAACAAAGATTATAATATCAAGAATAGAACTATAGGGACATATCAATATAATCAAACTAAGGGTACAAATTCAAGAATCGAAAAAAATACGTCGAATTTCAACTCGAATGGTCGTTGATTCTTCAAATTTCTCAGCAAAATACTGCACTCGTTTGAATGCTCGTGGATAAAATATAGTTTCGGCTCAAATCCTGGCAAAACTTGTATGGAAGATTCAAATCATAGATAATAATGATGAATTTGAATACAAAAATCAAAATCCAAAAACTGAAGAATGTCAATTGAGTGAGATTATTTGGAATCTTCAGTTACGAATGCTCTTCAAAGTTTCTAACTGATGGATAAAATACGAAAATTAAATATTTTACTACAATAAAAATAAAAACTAACATGGAAATATGTTAATAGTAACATGTTGATGTGTACAAACTAATGACTATGAGGAAAAAAAAACGAAAAACCAACAAAATTTCAGTCTAAGAGCACTGGTAACTAGAGACCGGATACAAAACATTGCTCTATCAAACTTGGATGAGCCCAAATCAGCACCTCTAAGATATGATTTGATTGGTCACATATATGAAGAAGAAAAAAAAAAATTATAATCGCAAACGATGATCCATACAATTGAGATTGTGACTACGGTTCAAGCTCGAAAAGAGTGTAAGTTCAAAATTGATATCATATTTAATCATCATCAAAGAAATATCGTAGGCCTTTTTTTTCACATCCAACAAATCACGAAACAAAATCATGGCGATTCTTGTAGGCATTTTTCTCGTTACCATCATCTGAAAGCCAACCGTTGTGCTCTTCTGACGTCTTTCCATGCGTGAACTGTTCCTCTTTAGCTCGGAGAAGGAACACTTCTTCAGCAGTGAGTCGGTCTCCCGACATCCACCCTGCCTGCAAATAACCTGTTACCTACTACCATAACCTTGTACTCTTGCAAAAAAGTGTTTTTATCCCTACTTTTGACTGTGGTAGAAACCCTATCAAGTAAGTTAACATCTTGTGAAAGGATAAATGCTTTTAATTACTTGAGTTGCAAGTCTGTTGCAAATATAAACTACATTTAAGCCACCCAAAATTGACTACAACTGATGAGCTTTTGTGCTCTTATTACGATTTGACTACCGGATCACTACAATTCTAGCTCCTAAATGACAAGCATGTATACCATTTACCAAAAGTGGTTTCTCCTTTTTCCCCACAAACCAAAGGCTTGCTCTGAAGTGCCAAGTATTACAGGTGCTGCAGATGAGATAGTTGTCCATGAGCCTCAAAGCAGCAACGGTTTCTCTATTGTTATTTCTCATCTCCCGGATGCCTTGTGTCTCTGATTTCTTAATCGCAAGGGTGGTCATCTTTCCAAGTGTACTTACATGTTACATCTGTAGATTTATTCTCTCAGAAATTCTCATGATATCTGAGTAAATCCTATCACCTCCGGTCTGTGCACCATTTGCTCCGGCAGCAACCCTGAGAACATCTTCGATTAATGCAACGTTTCCCATGATGTCAACATGTGCACCACTCTCTATACCCCTTCCCTCAAGGAGACTAGCCGGTGGCTTGTGCCGGTACTCCCTTATGTAGGTAGCAATACCAGATGGGTTGAATCTCGTTCTTCCTCTCCATCCTTTGGCACACATGAATCCTGCACTCAATACAGGCACACTATCATCACCATCCACAAAATGTATTCCATTTTTCAGACAACTTCCTGCCTCTCCATCTGCTGAGCCATCGATCCGGAATGGAATGCTCTTGCACTTGTTAGGAGGAGACATCTTGTATACATATGACCTTTCAGTGGGGATTCCAACGCCATATAAACAGTATATTTCCATGTCTGGAGCAACCGGTAACCTAAAATAGAAAAGGCATTCAAATTAATCATTAATGCCACTAAGGTTAGTGGCACCCAAAATAAGCAAATGAAAGGTACGGAGAGAAAGAGACAAGGAAAATAAGTGTATAATTCCAAAATTTATGTTTTAGTTTCGAAAACCATGCATACTCTTTGAAATAAGTTCAATGCAGTATTTCTTAGCACTTGTGATTCACTTCAACCAAAATGTTGATAACAAACTGGAGACTGGACCATAACATCATTTGGCAGCAGAAATGTGATGTTTGCCAGAGAAAAAGAAGGGATCGATTCGTTGACATTCAGAAATTAGTATTAATAGTTTTAGAAATAGAGAGTAAAGAGAAGAGCCCCCACTGCTCAATTTTTAACCAAAATTCTATCAGAAAGTGCTGAAGAATGTTTATGCTTACTTGGTCTCTAGTGGATTGGACCAGTACTTGTAATGGGCGTATTTAGGATCATCAAGGTTATCAGCTATCCCATGAGAGAAGTGAGCCTCAGCCCGTCGCATCATTTTTGGAGCCACAAAACGTAGTAGATCAAAAAGTGTTTGAGCTGTGTAAGCCTTATTTTCTGTAACTCTTCTGATGCTTTCACTGCTTACCTCACCATATTCAGTCCACACGCCTCCACATGATGACTTGGAATTTGTGGCCGAATCTTTGTGTATTAGATCCTGTCAAACAAATTATTAGAACCATCCTTATTTGAGGAAGACCATCCAACTAATATATCTGCATTGAAATGAGAGACCAGAAAGCACTGACATTCAGTTAAGGTAATATGAAAAAGAATCGCTTTTATGTTGATTGAGTTCAAAGGGGAATTCATACTGGCATGCATCTACACGTGTTTGAAGCCATATATGTGCAAGCATAGAGCTAACCCTATCAAGTTCTGTTACGAAAAACATTCTGTCTTTCGTTAGGAAATGATATATAGACAAAGCTGAAAGAAGTGTTCTTGAAAGTAAATGCACAAGATGTTTTATCTTGTGTGAAGCTATGTAATCAAACGTAAACCCCTTTTTTTCTTAGCAAAAAGGTAACATCAGATGGTTAACAATATCTACCAAGATAACGGTATATATGTGATTTTGATAAGACAACACGCAAACGAAGGATCTACAAGTATTCACTACCTAGAGAATGATTCGTGTAAGAGGTTGTTTCAAGACACAACTGCAAGACTCAGTCATGTAAAAAATAGAACAACAGATGGTTAAGAAAGTACCTTCAAATCAAGCCTAGGAAGCTGTGAAGAAGATAATTGTGAAGATTCCTTGCCAAAAGAGATTATTCTTCCATATTTCACAGGTTCTTTTACTTGGAAAATTCTATTTCCATCGTTGTGGCTGAAATTGTTGTCACCGGAAGTGGACTGTAGATATCCTTTCTTTGCCCGGTCACAGCTCTGCCCATCCTCAGGAGACCAATCCAAATTGCCCCAGATGGCATCTCCACCTTTTGGCAATATGGAAACTATGGAATCCCAGGTTCGACATGCCCTCATGACGTGCTCAAAGGTTTGAAGCCCGAGAAATTCAGAATCTAAAACACCCGGAGCCATAGCTCTTCAAAGGACAATATTCAATTCCATCATTCAGTGGTCATGTTATCATAGGGCATTGAAAATCATTTAAGAATTTGAACACATCACATATTACACCACATGATAGATTACTGAAACAATTTCAGCATAATAAATTCTAGTTTCTTATGTTGTGTAACACAATTTTAAGAATCAAAATGCCAATTCACATGAGGGATAGACTGCAAAGACAAACCTGATGTACGCGACATCTTTACCCTCAGCAGAAAATATATTACTAACAGCTTTTGGAACACCAAGAAATGCTGGACCGATATTCATGATTGCTTTAATGTGCTTGGCACACCAGCTTGGACCCCCACCACCACCTTTAGGAGGAGGTGTTTCAACCCATTTCATGAAGTGGAGAAAATAAATTGCACCCATAGAATGAGGCACCACAACCACTTTCTTATATCCATTCGTTACGTACATAAGCTCAATTTTACTCTTCAATCTACTAAGAGCTTGGTCCCGAATCTGCTTTTTCCCAATTAGAAAATAGATATCAGTAGACTCAGCTTAGAAATTCAGCTTTTTGTTTTAGTACTCATGCTTCGCTACAAGGAAGCATATGCAGAGAGGAAAAATATAAAGGCATATTTGGACTTTCTAATACTTGTGCTTTTTTACAACGGAGACATATTTGGACTTTCTAATGCTTATGCTTCGCTACAACAGAGCATATGAGTGAAAAATATGAAGACATATTTGGATAAAAGAGAATGAAATGATCAATTGTGCTTGATATAGTGTTTTGAAACAGAACATTTAACGACATTGAATTAATACAATGACAAATGGAACAACAACGCAACAACCATGCATTCAATAAACAGATGATTTTGGGGTTCTGAAGGACAATAAGCCACTGGTATTACTGAAATAATGATTGAAAACAAGCTTTTGTGCAAATTCAAGTCCAAATTTTAGCCATAAGTACTATCTAACTAATTCGATTTTAAAGCATACGGTTACCTAAGAAGGAATCATATGATCATTAGTTTACCCAAAATGCTATATGTAGCAAATGAGGATGATAAAAGATGCAGAAAAACAATTGTACCTCTGTATTTTGGAAAGATAGCCGCCAATCATACGAGGCCATATGCATATTCTTCCCTTCGTAACCCATTCTCGCCAAGTTTTCGATCAAAACAGCCCAAACAAAATATCCAGGAGCAAAATAGTCAGCTGCAACAAGTCCCGGAACTGCCCTGACTCGAATTCCCGGAGGATCGAGCCCTGTTTCATTGTCCAGAGACAGATGCTCCAACCAACACAAAGGCCTAACTTGCAAACAAAAATCACACAAAAATTCAGTCAATCAACATCAAACCATCATAGATATTTAAATGTAACACAATTATCAAACCAACCAAACCTTTTGAAGATTTCAGTGAAACCACCACCCCAAAGCCGCTTTCGAAAAAGCCCCTCGGCACAAGGCCTGCCTTCCCAGAGCTCGAGGCCACCGGTCACAATGCCGGGGACAAGAACAACAGGGTGAAGGGCAGTCAGGCCTTCACCTTTAAGCCTTGTCCCTGGAGATTCCGGCACCTGAAAGCCGGTCAAAGTGACCGGCAAGCTGTGGTACAATAACATCAGAACCCACCAAGCAGTGCACATGTACCCAATGACCCAACAGCAGCTATCTATGCACCTCCACCCCCTCTGCTGCTTCTTCCTCTTCCATTGCTCCTTCTCCACGGAACTCTCATCTGTCTTTTCAACTTCTGGGGTCTGAAAAGATTGAAACTTTACAGAAGGGGAGCTCACAGGCTCAACATAGCAGAGTTTTCGAAACCGGAGAATCGATCTCGAAGCCATGGTGGGCCCAGAAAGCTGATTTTTTTTCACCGAAATCAGCGGGAACAAGAGCAACCCATCAAAGAAAATTGAGAGATTGAGGCAAAAATTGAAGCTTTGGGGTGCATTATAGAGCAGAAAAAAGTTACGGGTTCACTTGCCGCTGTGAAAAAGGTAAAACCACGTGGTGGGAGACGGAGATACGGTTGCAGTATGCCGTTGGGCGCACGCACCAGAAACAACCCAAAAGAAAATTTGGTTTTCTTCTTCTGATTATTTTGCAAAACATAAAGATGGTGAATCCAAAAGACGCACACCTAAGACTGTTGGGTTTTGCAGAGAGACACTTGTCCTGGCGTTTGCATGCAGAGCTTTATCAGCTGTCAACATTTTGGGTGCATAGAGACGACGTTTTCTTCTCTGCTATGGACTTTTTGACCTTTTGATATCACTACCACCGCCTCTGCCTCTGAGGACTGAGGCCCCGGAGAAAGGGGCAGGGTACGGAAGGAAAGCCCTTCTTTTTCTGGGTTTGCTTTGGAATGGGATTCCCGAGGTGGATAGTAAGAGTGGCCTTTTGTTTGGAGGGTACGAGTGGGAGAGAGAAACAGGGAGAATCCAAGGAAGGATGGGTGGGTGTGTCATAGAATGGGGGGTGCACCCCCAAATCATGGGTGGGTGACACAACGAAAAACACAGATACCCAAAATGTATGTATTACTAGTCGATGGAGCCATGGTTCACGGTGAAGGTGGTACTAGCTAGTAAGAGGTTTCACAAATTCTCACATTGTTTAAACCAATACAACTATATACAAATAGAGAAATGATATTGAATCTCGTTTATGATAAAAGTGACACCTCATCTCAATATGCTTTGTTCTTTTATGAAAAATCGAATGAGCACCTATATTTAATACGACTTGATGGTCATAATGTAATGTGCAGTTCTTAACTGTAGATAAGCAGGTCTTGTAAAGCTCACAACAAGTGCTCGCCACGACTCCATATTCATCTCTTGCTAAAGAATAGAGATCGTATTTTGTCTCTTCGTCCTCCAAAAACTCTATGAATTTCCAAAAAAAAAAAAATTACCATATTCAGTAGATGTTCTCTGAGTTGTTGCCAATCGAACTCACAAAAAGGCATCAACTCCAAGTCATGATGAGCCAGAAATAATAGTTCTTATCTTTGAAAGTTTGCTCAGAATGGCCTCGTTGATAGGAAGGACTAACTTGGATAACTCTATGCACTAAATTGAAGGCTTTTTGAAGGAAGAAATTGATTAGAACTTTTGTACTTTATTCAAGTTGAAGGTTACTTATAACAAATATCCTTACTAGTCCCCACAAAAATTGGAGGATTAAAAGAGATAATTTTTCTTCATGAGTAATCTTTAACTTGGACAAATTAGGAAATGTGTCATCCATTTCTCCTTTCAAAGTGTCTTCAATATAGTGAATGGTCTATTATTTTTCCAGCTCATGATGAGTTATCCTAAGTCTATTAGGAATTACAGTCTTAGAGGATTAAATTGTTTTCCTAATTGGAGTGGCTTTCCCAACTTGAGTTGGTTTCATAATTGGAGAATGAGTCATAACTAGATTTCAATCAAGATTAGTATTCCTTATTGAAGATCTTTATAGGCTTTATTATGTCTATATAAAAGACATATTGCACTAGTTTTGAATTGGAGCAAAAGAATTATTTATACTACTCAAGAAGAGAATGGCAAAATGTGTGCAAGAAAAAAGAAAAAAGATAAGAGTATTTCTTGTGCTTGTTCTTTCAGGTTTTTCATTAAGTTTTTAATTGTAGAAACTTGGTAAAATTATTCGTTGTACTCATTCTTGATACAATGAAAGATTGTTTGTTGCTGCCCCATGGACATAGGCACATAGCTGAACCACGTAAGTTCTTGGTGTTAAATCTTAGTTATTTTGTATTCAGTTTTTCGAGTTTCTCTTGGTTACTTTCTATTCATTACGAGACAAAATGTATCTCCTTGAATTCATTCATCACATTTTTAACGTGAATAACGAGACATTGCTGCAAGCAGTAGATCAACGAGACATTGCTGCAAGCAATAGATCAACGAGACATTGCTGCAAGCAGTAGATCCACAATATATTGCACCTCAAGTTTGTTTTCAATTGCAACCTAATATAACATCTTTAAAATATTTCAATCTCATATATATATATATATATATATATATATTCATTTCCATGTCATATATGTTACATAATCTGTGAAATTGACTATTAAGTGAGGAAGTGACAAATATAGGATTTACATTTTTAGTGGCGTGGATGCAACTTTCTAGCTTGTGAATAAAAAAAACAAAGAACAAAGTTCATCTAATAAATAAAACCAATTTAAATATAAAACTAATCTAAAACGAAAATTACAAATATACAAAGGGCATACATCTTCTTCTCTGCCTAACGGGCTTGTTGGCTGACGATGGTGTTGTGGGGGTCCCTGAAATTGGAGGTCTTGCTATTTGAATAAATTGAAGAATGAAAGACAATCGCTGATTACGAGCCAGCCTTGGGGACAAAGGTACGGAGGCCGCCAAAGCCGTCATGGCCTTGAGGTCAAGAAAGAATGAGGCAAAGTCATTTTGGGTGAGAAAGATTGGGGTGGCTTGGAAGGTCCTGCTGATATCGTTGTCGTAGCCGTGGAGCATAAAGATGATACCACATGAATGGTAGAGGAGGATGTTAAACTTTATATATTTCATAAACAACTGAAAACACCAACTTGAAAGAATCCATAGATGGTAAAGATGAATCATCTTGACCAAACCTTGCGAAATAGGTTCAACCATGAATGGACTTCTCCTACAGCGGAAATCATATTGGAATCATGCGGAATAATATGTTAGTTGACCAAAGTCTTTTGCGCACTCAATACTCATTTATACTCGAACTAATGGGGCGTTTATATGAGTTTCTGTGTGTTGTGAGCAGGGACCTTAGCTTTGTATTTATATGGACTTAACCTTAATGAATCTTCCCATAATAATGTCATTAGGATTCCTTGCATGACACACCCCAACCTAGGAAGGTCGAAGCATGTTGGCCGTCACCATGAGATGAAATAACCATAAAGTTAAGTGATGTGAAAAAGTGAATAAATTTAAAACTAATTACACTAAATAGTGAAAGAGTGCGCAATCGTGGGAAAAACCCACTAGAATTATTCAGAGCATAAAAGATAGTACGACTACAACAGAGTAGTCAAGATAGCTAAGTACACTTATTACATAACAGTGGATACTTATCATACGTCAAAAAAGAGGATAATGTCAAAACTGCCGAAGGTCCCTCGTACACCACAAAGAGTGCAGCTATCTAGTTCCTGGAGGGGCTAAAAACAAAGTTCAGTGGGTCAACAAAATAACGATCATAGGAAAACCTTTATTTTCGAATATACTAACCCTTCGCCGTAAAACAAGTATATTTTCCTTAAAATCATACTACGTATAAGTATGAACATTTAATGTATGCCAACAATGTATATCAGAAATATGCCGCAATAGGAATAATTCAACAGTAACGAAAATATAGGCATGTGCTTGAGAATATACTAGCACGTAAGTCGGAGCCACCTAACATGACCTGTACAACTGCATCTATGGCTCATCAATTTATACTATCACATAAGTCGGAGTCACCTAACGTGACCTGTACAACTGCACCTATGGCTCATCAATCTATACTATCACACAAGTCGGAGTCACCTAACGTGACATGTACAACAAACTAGGTGTAATAATAATATATGCTCTAGTGCTATGATCACGTGAAGCTTGCGCTATGCGCAGTCACCCATAAGTCGAAGTCACCTAACGAGACTTGTACGACAGGCTAGCACCTACTTGGATCCCAGACGAGCATGCGGTGCAGGAGGTGAACATACAAGTGAAGGCTGGCTCTGGCCCCGGGCAAGAGCACTAACACCGGGGTGTAGTAATGATGAGCTAACTATATGTTTATATGTATGCCATGCAATTCAAATCAATATACAAAACTCATCTGAATTTACTTGCGTCTTGTAGAATCATTTTAGTATTCTACCACAGTACCATATTTATAAGCAGGTAAATATACGTATGAACATGCCATAGCCATTTTATAATTCCAATCAGAAGGCAATATTTACCAAATTAAATTAAAATTGTGGCATAATAGGCGTAAATCATTTAAATGCATTTATGGAAACTATAAGCCACATATATACATATATATATATATATAAACTGCCCACTCACAAGTACATCGCCGAGTCGTAACCCCCAAGCCTAGCCTAGCCCTGTATGTCCTCAGGATACGTTTCCCCTATATGTGAAATAACTATAATTGAATTAATTAAAGCACATACATGGAAACTTAAATAAAACCCCCATAGTTTGCTCAAACCTTGGGTTTAAATACATGAAATCGATCTACTCGACGTCACGGACTTACACAAATTTTCAGAATAATTTTTGGACACTGCACGCGCCCTCACGTACCGGCCAAGGAACAGGTATACACGCCACCATGTGTAGGCACGTGCTATCCATGTGCCTAACAGCGTTAGGATATTCCGTTAAAATCTAACAGAAGTTAACGGTGTTACCTGATGCCGTTAGAATATTCTGTCAACTTTGACGGAATATTCCGTCGTCATCGGTCGCCGCCATCTGGTTCGTCGGAAATTGGAAAATCTCGCCAGTTTCTAGGGAAATTTTCAAATTTACATAACTTCTTCATTTCTTAACCATTTTTCATGCAATTTATGTGGAAATGAAGCTTATGAAGTGTAAAGTCACATTATACCTCTTTGGAGTCCAAAAAGTGGACGGAGGTGGCCTGAAATTGGCTTGAAAGATTCGGCCAAAACTAAGCTCCTCAAAACTCGGTTGTTTCAATGTCCAAGCTTCTTCAAAATTGTCCTAGAGGCCTTGAGGAGTTGTGGGAAGGCTTCCTTGACCTTCAAAACTCCTTAACTCGGCATGAAAATTGATGAACTCAAATCACTGAGTTCGGACCTTCCAAGTTTGACGTTGAAAACTCACTCAATGTGCGATTCAATGGTATGGTTGTGCTTGTGGAGGTGAGATAAACACGATGATGTGGTTTTCAGGTTCGATCTGTGGTGTTTGAACGTTGATCTTCCTTGTTGTAAAGGAAGAGAGACTTCGGGGAAGAAAGAGTTAGAAGGAAGAGAGAAAGTGTGTCCCATTTTTTTGATTGGATGCTGTGATAAGGGAGAGGATAGGATTGGTGAGAGATTTGAGGGAGTTGATTGGTGAGTGACACAAAGGGAAGGGCACGGGTAGGCTTTAAAGAAAACTAGGGATAGGGTTTTAGATTTTCTATAGTAAAAGGAAATAGAAACCTATCCGTAACAGTGTTTCTACACTGATAAAAACTCACGTACGCTCATAACAATGTGTACAATTAAATTACGATAGCGAGAAAGATAAATTAAGAGCGAAAATAAACACGTTCACGTCACTTGCCACTAAGAGCATAATAGATATTTCACATACTTAGGAAGAAATTACATAGAAAATTAGGGACCGGTCCTCACATTGCAGTCCAAGGATAATTGATACACCAAATCTTATTCCAAATAGGATAGAATTAGGAGCCCTTATTCCCTAAGGAAATCTGAATATATTAACTTTACTTGGGGTACAAGCTATAGCTATTAACTAAATCCTAATCTTATTTATATTCCAAGCTATCCTTAAATTAACTGTGTTGGCCTATTAACCATTGGATTATGGTCCAACGTCCAACATTCTCCCACTAGGTCAAACAGTTAATTCAGAAAAATCTTTAATTGATTTATAAGCAAGATTACTTTATTGGCCAATGAATTTAGTCAAGCTAATAAGCTTCCTACATGTTCTGTCAAATAGAGTTCACTTATCTAGAACTATCGGAGCCTATGAACGTGGTAGCATTCATGAGCTCTTATAATCACTTAAATAACTCTCTGTTCACATAAAACATACGTCACAAGTTTGGTAGTTAAGTAAACCAAAACATGAATTGAAAGCATCAATTCATTCACTTATTTGTCCTCCTTATCAATCTTTATAAGATTGCCTAATGCTTTCTATGAAGCTCACAAACTGCAGAACCAGCTTACTTTTGTGTCTAACAAAATTGATGACAAAACTCTTTTGTAGTTTAAGACGTTCGCTGCTACTTTATGTGTTCTGAACTACAAAATCTAAGTACAAAACTCAATCCTCCTAGTACTTAGAACACAACTAAAAATACACCTTTGCTACTTTATGGAATTCACAACATAAACTAAAGATTAAATCCATACCTTAATGCAGCTTGTAAATTTTGTTGCTTCCTTACTGTCATGAATCACAAACTAAACTAACTAACAGCTGCATAAAACCATCACAACTTAGTAAATCACGACAACCTTATATGAATATGTAATGCCAACTTGGATCCTCATTCAACTAGTCATAACCGGCCACAATTTCAATTATATATGTATAAGAACTGAAATTTAAACCCACATTAACAAGTGAGGCACATATCAACATGATTAGCTAAACTTCCCTTATGACATAAGCTTCACATTTAAATTGTTCCTCCCACTAATCAATTATATCTTATAGTGAATGCAAGAAACAAAATATCATAACCAGATGCATATATTCATCAAAAACATGTTATTGCACCTTACACTGAAGCATATTATACAACATTGAATATGTTAAGCCAAAATTCGTTGAGCAAGTATAATTTCAGGTCAATTCTTTCAGTCATTACTTCCAAATAGTATGTACCAAACAACTTAAAATGCAACTGTCTTTACAAGAACTTAACAAAATAGTAGTTAATCATGTATAGTACAAGTGTTAAAACATGAGAATACTATCATACGTGCATACAAATTCGAAAACAACAGTGGAACAATTATAGGATTGAAAACTGGACAATCCTAATAAAATCTAGAAAATTTCAATTATTGCATGCATCTTTTTGTCCACAAACTTGACTTTAAAATTCTAGGGAGAAATATGCAAAAATAAGTTTCATACTCAATACTTTTACAAACGTATATTAGCATAAGAACAACTTCCATGGATCTTTAGAACTTAGCATGTATGGCTTAGATTTACAGATAAGTCAATGAGTGTGAAGCCCAATTATTTGTCAATTTATCAATTCTCCCACTTTGGCAAACACTCATTGCATTTGTTACTCTGAAAAGTATATAGGTATTTATTTGTACTAGTATAGAATTTCCCAAAATATATTAGTAAAGTAGTATACTATACCAAAAACCAAGATTCCAGCTTGAGGAATTACATAATTGACGCATAATTGATTTGTCCCAAAACCACATAGACTATACGAGAGACATTAAACTTTATAAAATAGAATATGAAATTGTTCTAGAGCTAAAATATAGCTCAAATTTTTTGACATATAAGAAAATGAAAACTCCAATCTGGAATTTCAACTGAGCACAGGTTACTAATAAAATCACCATAAATAAAGTACACCATCAATAAGCACGAAATTTTCCAGTTTATAAGTAGACAATATATATGAACAACATATCCAAATTTCAAGTCATTCTGAGGTGATTCAATCATTTGTTTGTTAAACTTAATTGAAACGATGAAAACTGCCAGACTAGACCTTCAACTGAGCACGGGTTACTAATAAAATCCCTATAAATAAAATACACAACCCAAAATTACGAAATTTTGTAGTCTAAAAATAGACATATATATGAAGAACATATTCAAATTTCAAGTCATTTGGTGGTCAATAGCTCAGTCTTTTATTAATTTCCATATACGTATTCCAGCAGAAAAAATTCTGTGCATCTATGTCAACTTGATAAAACCACCAAAAATTCAATTCTTCATGTATTTTCGTAATTTTGGTGTCTAAAGAAGCTTGAAGAAGTCTACTTCAACATATAGCTTTACCATGAATAAATATTGGACCATAAAGATATGCAAATAAACAACATAGCAGCATATTTTAATGTGTATCTTAGGCAATTTGTGATTATCCTTCATGTGTTCAACAATATGTGCTCCATTTAATTTTGAGAAAAGAAGACAACACATAATAAACATTAAATCACATAGCCAATCTTGAAGAAATCAAAAACCTTTAACAAGATAAACATACCACCATCTCCGAATACACTGCAATATGCCACTTTTGAACTGAATTAAGGCAAATTTAATCAAATGTGTATCTCGATCCACAAATGAATTTAAACCAATGAAGGTTACATTTGGTCAAGAAGCCTCAAGACCAAACAAATTCTATGGCATGCTTTATCTACCCCAATATAGGATTTAATGGGGCTCATATGAAAAGCATTCATAACTTTTAGACATAGAACTACAATGACTTTATATTCACAAATGAACAAATACCCCATAGACTTTACAACTGAAACAACTTGCACCTTTGCTTGGTTGAAGCTTAATCAGTTTTTAGTGTTAAAATATAAATCACGTGAGTAAAATATAGACATGAAAACTATCCACCTTTGTTTGGCAATCAGTTATCTTATCACAGGCTTCACATAATACATACTTTACACTAAGCCACTAGTAATCGAACCAAGAAGACTAGTCACACCTTTATTTGGGGGTATAGTCATATTGTTATAACTACTAATGCAATTCGATCAACTAAACTTTGAATTTTTAGCAACGCTTGAATCAATGGAACTTATTTGTTGTGTCCCATTCACCCAAGAACACCTCAAAAACATTGATCTTATGATAACTTTTAGATGTCTTAATTATAAAAATTTCAATCGAAGAGCATGGTTATTTAGCGAAGTTGGAGAAAACATACAATTTTCCGATTTTAATTAGACCTAATATTTTAAAACATGTGAAGCTAATTTTCTCTAGGATCTTAACCATGCATTATTTCCATATATGCATGAAAAGAAAAAAAGCTGCTATAGAATTGAAAAACTGAAAGCAATTCTAGCATGATTTATGCAAAATATTACGCAACAAAAAATATTGATATGTAAGAATAGTCTTTCCAGTTTTAGTTATTCGTATCAATTATTTTAGGTTTGATCATATATATCAAATTGAAAACGTTATCCAGTCCTAATAGAGATTAGCATGCAGCAGCATTAGCAATTATATTAAATGATTAATCGATTTTTTATCAACCTTAAAGAATTGTTCCAATATATTGAGAAAAACATACTATTTTTTATAAAACAAAATTGCAAATAAAAGCTGGGTAGCATTGGGGTTGAAGACAAATTCAATCCTGCTATAAATCTTATTTCATATATAACTTTGAAACGATATATCCCTTGATTGTGTAAGTTAACTTTTAACATGCATTTAGTCTTATGTTTCAACTAGCATGTTAATACAAGAGTTTTAGATACACATGAAACAAAAGTGATTTAGACACATTGTAGGGATGTACTTACATTTAAAACTTATGAATTCACATGATTTGCGACAATAGTTGTCTCATACACTGCTTCAAGTTATCACATATGTGACATACACAATCCTGCAGGCTTCATGATCAGAGGTGTCCTCTAATGTTCTTACTGAGGTTGTTCCCTCTTTTAGCCAATGTTAGCATCAATACATATCCATGGTATTAAATCAATAATATAGTCTGCATACTATTGTCACAATAGTTAATTAATCTTATAATACCAAAACATGGGCTATAACATAAGCAATATGTATATATTCAACGTCATGAAATATCATTAGTTAAAACTAAAAACTAAGTCATTGCACATACGTGGATATGATGTTTAAATTAAAATCCATTGACATGGATTACCCATATGCATACCTCACCGAATGCATTTTGGACTTATCATGCCTGAACAATAATGTATATCACTGAAGACAAACATGAGATTTACATATGTGCATATGAATTGCAAGGTTGCAAGTACCACTGATAGCATATAACATAAACTTAATGAATAAAAGGTAATCAAAATCACTTTAAATTACCACTTTCATGCTATCACATTTTTCGCATATTTATACACATATCAAGGCTTACAATGTTTGTGAACTAACCAAGAACCTGAAACACAATATACATTAGTAGTACCGAGAATATCCAGAAAGTAATTTATCAAAAACTTGAACAAGGAAACCAAGTCAAAACCATATGTTAAAGCAAACTGTGGGTTGCCACATATATTCTTAATGCTTATGCAATAACCTTGAATAATGATAAAACTAATAAGGCCGTGTACTTTTTTCTTTTTCTGAGAATACAAGCATGATAAAATAAATGTTAGTCCATCATATTATATATATATATATGCGACTATGCCATATGCCATTCCCTAGAATTTTATCAACATTCAAACTAAGAACTGAAAGTCAAAACCGAAACACACACACACACATATATATATATATATATATATATATATATATGCCTATTTACACTCCCGAAATTCTCTATGTCAACAAAAGTAAAAAAGGAAAATTAATAGGTTTAAGAACCATGTTTACCCCTTTTGCCGAAATATGTATGTGGCAAAAAAGGGTTTGTCATCATGCTATATATATCACATATATATATATGCCTATTTACATTCCCGAAATTCTCTATGTCAACAAAATTAAAAAAGGAAAATTAATAGGTTTAAGAACCATGTTTACCCCTTTTGCTGAAATATGTATGTGGCAAAATAGAGTTTGTCATCATGTTATATGTGTATATACACACACACACATATGTCAACCTCAAGAAGTTCTAGATCATGACAATTATATATACTTAATGCCTTTTCCAGAAATTCTTTAATTTTAACATCCCAAATTATATATGCACAACCACATATGAGACTTGATTAAGGTAGTTCTGATAAAGCTAATAAACATGTATAAACTCGATAGGATAATGAAATCGAAATAGGATGCAATATCAATTAATAGGATGTAATATTCCTTCAAGTCAAAGGACAAATTTTAATATATAACTATCTCAAAATTCAGTATGAAAATTTAGGTTAAAACACAATTCATATTGAAAACCAATTTCTTTTGCCGTGAAATATGAGTATGAAAATTGAGCAAAACTTAAAACATGTCATGGATTCAAGACATCAATTTTTAGGGTTTACTGAGTAGATTCTTAGTTGTATTATAACATGCTTTGATACCAACTATTAAACTTTATATATTTTATAAACAACTAAAAAAACCAAACTGAAAGAATCCATAGATGGTAAAGATGAATCATCTTGACAGAACCATGCAGAATAGGCTCAACCATGAACGGACTTCTCCTATAGCGGAAATCATATTGGAATCCTGCGGAATAATATGTTAGTTAACCAAAGTCTTCTGCACACTCAACACTCCTTTATACTCAAATTAATGGGGCGTTCATATAAGTTTTTGTGTGTTGTGAGCAGGGACCTTAGCCTTGTATTTATATGGACTTAACACTAATGAATCTTCCCATAATAATGTCATTAGGATTCCTTGCAGTCCAAGGATAATTGATACACCAAATCCTCATTCCAAATAGGATAGAATTAGGAACCCTTATTTCCCATGGAAATCCGATTATATTAACTTTACTTGGGGTACAAGCTATAACTATTAACTAAATCCTAATTTTATTTATATTCCAAGCAATCCTTAAATTAACTGTGTAAACTTATTGGATTATGTCCAACTTCTAACAGAGGAGCCATTGGTAGGTGAAGAGCTTGAGGCCTCTAAGGGAGGTGTAGAAGGATTTGATGCCCTAGAGATTGTAGTATGGAAGGTGTGGAAGGATTTGATGTCCTAGAGACTGTAGTATTCTTACTCTGGTGTGGTGTCTCAGTCATGGGGGAGTTGGGCTTGGGTTTGGGTTTCGGGTTGGCCTGATTGGATTCAAGTACTGGTGGTGAGGCTTTCTTGTTCCTCCATTGTTGAAAGTTGGAAAGTGCTTTTGCTCTTCTGCTTCGAGATAAGGGGATTGAGTTGAAGAATTGGGGGAAAAATTGTACATCCTTATGGTGGATATAGTCCAACGAGAACCAATTGAAATAGTTGGGACGTGGGCGATGTCGGCGTCGGAGGTGGGACGCAGCAAAAGTTGGTGTGGATAGGATTGCCCTCTGGTTCCTCATTCTTAGCCTTCTTCATCTTCTAATTTTGCCGTTATTGCTTCAACTTGTCCAAAATCAACGTCGTTTTTGAAAATATATTTGTAATTTCCTCTAAATCTCTACTCTTTTTTTAATTCAGCTTTCAGAAATGGGACGGTGGCGAGTTCAAGGTCGAGGTAGGAGCGGATAAAAGCCAAGAGAGGTCGACGAAATTGAGGTGGGGTGTGGGCTAGCAAAGGTTGGAGAAAATTTTCATTGTAACGGGAATATGAATGGTACACCACATGTTTTTATATAAGTAGTGGGAAATTGTATTTTTTAAGTTATTAACTTTTTAGCACACATATTTCACCATTGATATAGTAACACGTTGTGTACCACTATGTGTTTCAGTCACATTGAAAAATCTCTCCAGAGATTGGTAGACGAGAGAAGGTGAAGCGTAGGATTGAAGGGGTGGCCCTAATTTTTATTTATTTATAATTCGTCTTTTAATCAACATGGACAAATTTGACTACCACTTCAATAAAAATATAGGTCCTACATTTGCCACATTCTCACTTAATAGTTAACTTGACGGGTTGACTAACTGATGTATGAAATTGTAATTAAAATACAAGTTTGTATATGAGATTGAAATGTTTTAGAGATATTGTATAAGATTGCGATTGCATCCAAACCTAAAATCTAAAATGAAGTTTATCTAATAAAAATAGGCTTATTTTTAGCTACGCCTCCTTGAACTCGATTTTAATCTCAATTTGGTCTGTAACTTGGAGTTGTCACTTTACCCCTTAAAACTCAAAGTTTGCTCCCCTTTACTCTCTGGAATTTGATTTTGATCTCATTTTACCTCCTGAAACTTGAAGGTCGTCTTTACCTATAAAACTCAAAATTTGCTTCACATTGCCTTATATCTGTCATGTAACATCCCACATCGACCAACGGAGAGGGGGTGATGTGCCTTATATGTACATGTTCCCCTTCCTATAGCGAGTTCAGGCGAGAGCAATCTCAGGATGGGTGATTTTACCCATTGAGAAGTTCTCGTGTGAGTTCCCAGAAACAAAACTGTGAAGGCATGGTCAAGGCCCAAAACGGACAATATCGTGCTACGGTGAAGCCGGGACTAGGATGTGACAAAATGGTATTAGAGCCATTTTGCCATTCGGTGCGAGTGTGCCGACGAGGACGTCAGGCCCCTAAGGGGGGTGGATTGTAACATCGCACATCGACCAATGGAGAGGGGGTGATGTGCTTTATATTTACATGCTCCCATCCCTATAGCACGAGGCTTTTTGGGAACTCACTGGTTTCGGGTTCCATCGAAATTCCAAAGTTAAGTGAGTTCAGGCGAGAGCAATCCCAAGATGGGTGACCCACTGGGAAGTTCTAATGTGAGTTCTTAGAAACAAAACTATGAGGGCGTAGTCGGGCCCCTAAGCAAACAATATTGTGCTACGGCAAAGCCGGGACTGGGATGTGACATGTCAATTTCTTATATGGGTTTGATTGGGTGCGCCAGGCTAATCATTTTTTTTTCTTTTACCTTTTCAATTTTTTTTAAACTTAATATTCTCTTATCGTCGAATGTCAACACATAATGGAGATTTATAATCAAATTTATTGCATGTGTGATATAGTCTTATTAGGTTTAAGAGGCCACCTATAAGTTTCAAGAAAAAAAGAAAGTCTACAAATTAAAGTGAACGAATTTGAGTTTTAAAGAGTAAAGTGATGACTTTTAAGTTTAAAAAAAAATACAAAGTGAGATCAAAAGAAAGTTCGAACATAGCTAAAATAAGCCTAAAAAATGAAAAATGGTTAAGACAGACCGCTGACATAGAGAGGACATGAGAGAACACTATCCATTTCCCAAATCGCCGGGTAGGATGAGAAGGAAAGCTGCCAAGTCCCTAATATCAACACTGCTGCACAGAGGCAGATTCTCTGGCCTCCCACTCTCCGTGCTCTCCTGTTTTGTGTAATCACGGTTAAGTTACGTTAATATTTTATATATATATATTTTTTATAAAAATAATAAGACAAAAAAAAATAATAATATAAAATATTAACGTGATTTAACAATGACCACATAAACAGAAAAGTATGGGAAATGAGAGCGCGAAGAATCTGCCTCCCTACTGCGCGCGCAAGCCATGCATGCACCGCCGAAGAAGAACCGTGTTGAACAAACGCGCTTTAGAAACGCGTGGCATATACCATCTTTAGAATTGTCGGTGCTGAGTAATTAACTGCCAAATTAGTAAAATACTTCGTTAAATGATTTTTTTTTTTTTTTTTTTTTTAACTGACAACTCCCCCATTTCATATCCAGATATATTTTATGATTTTGACTACTTAACTTCCGGACAAATAACTTGTTTTTATTAAAAACATGTTTTAAACGTTTTCGAAAAGAGTGAGGGAGACCTTCACCCAAAAAAAAAAAAAAAAAAAAAAAGAGTGAGGGAGACATATGATCAAATCACTATTAACCCCTAATTATATGAGAATGATTTATATAGCAAGATTTCATTATCACGTAATATTTTGATATATAAATTATTCTTTCACTATTTAATCAGAAGGTATAAATTTCATCTCAAAGATTATAACGATATCTTAAGCACACGTATCAAGTTTTCTAAATAGATAATTTATTCGATCGCATAGTAAGACATAATCTTTTCAAAAAGAAGACGAAAAGAATAGTTTGACTAAGTATAGTAATATTCCACTCATTTTATGCTCGAATCATCAGCTCTGAATATTGTTGTACGTCAAAAACAGACAAGCGCAATAGGAGCCTAAGTTGAAGTTGAGCAAAAAGACATTTTATGCACATGTGAAAGTTTTCCTCAATCAAACCAAATTAACATATATATATTGAAGTTGAGCAAAAAGACATTTTATGCACATGTAAAAGTTTTCCTCAATCAAACCAAATTAACATATATATATATATATATATATATATATATATATATATATATATGCATGGTAGAACACAGTCACAAAGACAAATCTACCAATTTAAATATTTAAGGTTATCAAATGTGAAAGTTGAGGAGTACATTTAGTTGCTTTTTGCAAGGGAAAGTGTGGCTAGGTGGTTGCTTTGTATCTTGATCTTGGGATATGCTATAAATGATATGGATTTCTATATTTATTTTTTAGGTTATTTTGGTTTCGGAATCAATTTAATTGTTAGACTAAAACTTTGTTTGTTTAAATATTTTGATCGAGGTCCTTAGCCTTATTTAAGATATTTAAATCATGCATTTATGCATTTAATGTCCCACATATTATGAAATTTAAATAAATTCAAATAATATTTTTAAAATTTAATAAATACTTAAAAATCAATTTTAGAGTAAAATTGTTCTTCACAAAAACTATAGCAAAAAAATAATGTACCCACATAATTATTAACATTTTTTTAAAAATACCTATTGATATATTTTAATTGTAACATCCCACATCGACCAACGAAGAGGGGGTGATGTGTCTTATGTGTACATGCCCACCTCCTATAGCACAAGGCCTTTTGGGAACTCATGGGCTTCAGGTTCCATTCGAACTCCGAAGTTAAGCGAGCTCAAGCGAGAGCAATCCTAAGATAGGTGACCTACTTGGAAGTTGCTCATGAGTTCCTATAAACAAAACCGTGATGGCGTGTCCAAGGTCCAAAGCGGACAATATCGTGCTACGGTGGAGTTGAGACTGGGATGTGACGGCCACTAGGAAGTTGCTCTTGAGTTCCTAGAAACAAAACTGTGATGGCGTGGCTAAGGCCTAAAAAGGACAATATCGTGTTGCGGTGGAGTCGAGGCTGGGATGTGACGGACAATATCGTGCTACGGCGGAGCCGGTTTGGGATGTGACATTAATACATATAATTAGCATGGGTAGATTTAGCAAAATTAAAAATGGGTACAAATACAAATAAAAGTTTCAAAAATATGGGCAGAAAAAGGAATTTATATATAGGTACAAATTAAAACCAAAAGAAAACCAGTACAAATTAAAAAAAAAAAGGTTGCAAATTAAAAATGGGTACAAACTAAAAATTAAAATATATGATAAAAATTTTAGCTATAAATATAAAAATATCAAATGTAATGTTTCTAACACTAAATGAATATATTTAGAAATAAAAAAATTTCATTATTGAAATGATTAATGACGTTTATTAAAATCTAAGTGTCACATCCAGGCCCAGTGTCACATCCCGGCCCGGGGCGGAACCACTTCCCGGGCCCGACTCCACTACCGTAGCACGATATTGTCCGCTTTGGGCTTACCATTTCCTCACGGTTTTGTTTTTGGGAACTCACGAGCAACTTCCCAGTGGGTCACCCATCATGGGATTGCTCTAGCCCCCCTCTCGCTTAACTTCGAAGTTCCTACGGAACCCGAAGCCAGTGAGCTCCCAAAAGGCCTCGTGCTAGGTAAGGATGAGAATATACATATAAGGATCACTCCCCTGGGCAATGTGGGATGTCACAATCCACCCCCCTTAGGGGCCCGACGTCCTCGTCGGCACACACGCGGCCAGAGTTAGGCTCTGATACCAAATTGTCATATCCCGGCCCGGGGTGGAACCACTTCCCCGGCCCAACTCCACTACCGTAGCACGATATTGTCCGCTTTGGGCTTACCATTCCCTCACGGTTTTGTTTTTGGGAATTCACGAGCAACTTCCCAGTGGGTCACCCATAATGGGATTGCTCTAGCCCCCCTCTCGCTTAACTTCGAAGTTCCTACGGAACCCGAAGCCAGTGAGCTCCCAAAAAGCCTCGTGCTAGGTAGGGATGGGAATATACATATAAGTATCACTCCCCTAGGCGATGTGGGGGAGTGATCGAGCTCCCAAAAAACCTCGTGCTAGGTAGGGATGAGAATATACATATAAGGATCACTCCCCTGGGCGATGTGGGGGAGTGATCTTTATATGTATATTCCCATCCCTACCTAGCACGAGGCCTTTTGGGAACTCACGAGCAACTTCCCAGTGGGTCACCCATCATGGGATTGCTCTAGCCCCCCTCTCGCTTAACTTCGAAGTTCCTACGGAACCCGAAGCCAGTGAGCTCCCAAAAGGTCTCGTGCTAGGTAGGGATGGGAATATACATATAAGGATCACTCCCCTGGGCGATGTGGGATGTCACACCCGGGGTCCACCACCATAGTACGATATTGTCCACTTTGAGCCCTAACCACGTCTTCACGGTTTTGTTTCTGGGAACTTACACGAGAACTTCTCAGTGGGTCACCCATCCTGGGAATGCTCTCGCGCGCTACTCGCTTAACTTCGGAGTTCCCCTGGAACCCGAAGCCAGTAAGCTCCCAAAATGTCTCATGCTAGGTAGAGATGAGAATATACATATAAGGCTTAGATGATCCACTCCTCTGGGCGATGTGGGATGTTACAATCCACCCCCCCTTAGGGGCCCGAC
This sequence comes from Pyrus communis, assembly GCF_963583255.1. Lineage (NCBI taxonomy): Eukaryota > Viridiplantae > Streptophyta > Magnoliopsida > Rosales > Rosaceae > Pyrus > Pyrus communis. The sequence goes on along the minus strand of NC_084810.1, from coordinate 16,668,226 downwards.
GTCCTCATCGGCACACCACGGCCAGGATTAGGCTCTGATACCAAATTGTCACATCCCGACCCGAGGTCCACCACATCCAGGGCTTGCTCCACCACCGTAGCACGATATTATCCGCTTTGAGCCTCGACCACCTCTTCACGGTTTTGTTTCTAGGAACTCACACGAGAACTTCCCAGTGGCCCATCCTCGGAATGCTCTCACGCGCTACTCGCTTAACTTCGGAGTTCCCATAAAACCCGAAGCCAATGAGCTCCCAAAAGGCTTTGTGCTAGGTAGAGATGAGAATATACATATAAGGCTTAGAGGATCCACTCTCTTGGGCGATGTGGGATGTTACACTAAGGACCTTGATCAAAAATTAAAAAATAATAAGGTTTTAATCAATGGAGTGGGAAAAATAAGGATGAGAACTTGATTTTTCTTTATTTTTATTGAAAATCCGATTCACGTGGGAAGTAAATCCTATAAATGTTATAGATTTTGTATTTTTCTTTAGCAATTTCATATGTATCCAGGATAATATTAATACACTTGGGAAAGGCAAGAAAGAAGGAAGTTCTCATTCTCTACGAACATGACATTATTTTATCGTATAAACATTATGATCGAAACATTCATTCTCTTTACTATCATCGCAAGATTATCACTAGAAAAATTTATTCAATTTGAAGATAGTTCAATCATCATTTGTGGATAAAAAAATTGACAGTTCATTACTTGTTACCATACCTATTGTATGACATATATATATATATATATATAACACGATCTCGAGTCTTTGCATTTAGCCTAATTTTGACCATTTAATTAATCTAAAGAACTAAATCAATCCACATCAGGTTAGACCCGAATACACGTTTTGCACCTTAATTAGCACACTAATCTATCTCACTGCGTGTCTTTCTCTTTTGCCGTTCAAGAAAATTTTCATTGTGATCAGAATACAAGTAGTACACCACGTATTTTTATATAAGTGATGGAAGCGTTTGATATAGGCGTCTCGTTTTTTAATTTTTTAGACTAAACATACACTCCTTTTGAAAATTTGATCAAACATTTTCCTTAAATTTTGGTTATTAATTTCAGTTTTTTCACATAAGTTCAACTTTGTTTAGAATTTTAGTTTTTCATGACTTTTCCTAGGCATTTCGTTTTTTTTTTTTTTTTTTTTTTTTTTTTACCTCTTATCCCTATATTTATGCATTTATTATCCATCTCTATGCATTTTTTTTATTGTTTGTTATAATTTTACTTTTTTTTTTTTTGTGAATATAGTAGAATATTTATAAAAAAAAATCGTCAGATTTTATTATTTAGAAGACCCAACACATAATAAAGATTTGTTTGATTATATAGCTACGTCTAATTACCTATAATATGGACACATTTAGTTTTATAGTGGATTTGATTTTTTGTATTGCTCAGTACATTTGAAATGTAAATGTATCAAAAGGGTTATCTGATAGAGACATTTGGTTTTGTGGTACATTTGTGATTTTTTGTTCATTTGGTATTTTGGTACATTCGGAATCTAAACTACCAAAATGGTTACCTGACAATGGGCACACTTGGTTTTATGGTACATTTGAAATCTAAACGTACCAAAAAGGTTACATAACAATGGGTACATTTGGTTTCTCAGTACATTTGAAATTTAAACATACAAAAAGTCAATACTTTTGTTCTCAAATATACCATAAGTTTTAAGTATATTTTTTTATATATCTATACGTGAAAAAATATGTATTGAAGACTTTTATTGAGACATTTTTAATAGAAAGAGAATTTTTTTTTTAAATACTAATAATAAGGTAAAGAGGAATTAGTTAATTAATTTTTTTATTTTATTTTATCAAAAAAATGTCATTTAATGCATAGAATGGGATTGATGAAATTAAATTCCTATATTATAGGCAATTAATTGCTAAGCTACCTTATGCCTCTATATAAATGCATTTAAATTAATGACATGGAAATTAAATAAATAGAAAATTATTGAGGTGACAATTGATCAAAGCACTTTAATCAAATCTTTAAAAGGGATGAATGTTTAATCTAACAACTATATAAAATATGTAGGGCATTCTAATTTATATTTAAGTTATTAACTTTTTAATACACATATCTCTCCTTTTATATAATGACACGCGATGTACCATCTCGTATTCCGATCACATTAAAATCTCTCCTTACCGTTCTCCCTGCTTTTCTTCCCGCGCATAATGCCGAAGTAGTCGGAAAGCTTAAAGCCTTAAACAACTGTTTCGTAATCGTCCAAATGGAGAATTCGAAGCCAAAGAAAGTAGGATGAACTGAGCTTACCTTCGTGCATCCATCATATTATGGTTTGTGATTTTACAGAAGAGGGAGAAGACGGCAAGAGAGAAGGGATAATGGAAGAGAGATATCCAGTGAGGTGGTGCGAAGGGGATTTTAATCCAAATTTAACGTGGGAGGATTAAATTACGTTAGATCAATCGAAGGGCCAAGATGAGTATAAATGCATGTAAAAATAGAAGGTAAATCCAGAGACTCAGGATCCTCTATAGGCTAGATGTATCTGAGTATCAAACTAATCATAAACATATAACATTTTCAATCAAACGAGACAATTACTACTAAACCAAATACTAGTTCATCTATAGATTTTATACTTGTAAATGAGAAAATGTATAAAAAAAAAATTGAAAATGAGCATATTTAATTTGGAAATGTTGGCAACCATCTCATTTAAACTTTTTTCGTTCTACTTTATCGACTTTCTTTCTCATTATACAATTTTGCACGATTATCCAGGCCCATTATTCTCTAGGTCAACCTATACAAATCATCTTTACCCAAAAGGAAAACTAAATTTGAAATGATTTAGTTATCTAACAGTTATTGAATAGATAGACGAACAATGTTTCTAACTTAATGTTGAAATTAGCAATGTCAATTGATAGTTAAATAATTATTAATTTAATAAATTTGTTACATAAAATAATTTTAAATAGTTACCTAAAAATTAGATAGTTCGATCCATCAACTAACATTAGAAAATGAAGATGACATACGAGAAAGTAGAACAAGATGTTGACCCTAGAAATTACAAGGGCTACATGGCACACAGGTTGAGTAACTACTGAGTTACCTACGTCCTTCTTGTTGATGCAGGTGTGCCAAATCGCGACCCAGCTCGGTCGGTCGAGTATAATAGATGTGGCAGTGTGGTGCTAAATGCTTTGCTAACTTTTGCACTAAGTGACTAGAACATGAAGACAAGGTTATTCAATTCACTATTAAGTTTAGGATTTTTTGCACCAGGTTCGACTATATTTGTGAAAAAATAGGTGTGCTGAATCAGGCTGTACGAACAAATATACTTAGAGGCCATGAGTGTCTTTATGGTGAATGTTGTTCGGCCGTCTGAATGTTGAACTCTGAAATGCACCTAGGAATAACAATCATAGAACTTCTCACTCCGCTTGGAAGCTAATGAAGTGACCTCTTTCGACAGTAAAATCAAGACTCATTGCCGGCTAAAACTTGGATAGATAATCGATCAACCTGAAGCATTGTTGTCAATGTAAACTAAAGGTGTGTTGAGGAAAGGTTGGGGTAATTAGCATTTTGTCAGAGGTGTGAGAAGGTTTCGCATAGAGCGAGGGCTTCACGTGGACCGTTGAGTTGTTTGTTGAGTTGAATGAGCTTTTTCTATTGTTTGCAACTTTGGTCTCTCTAACATTATCCGTTGCAATATTATCCTATCCTCATCTCGTCTTTATCCCATGCATGCATGAAATTAATGAAAGACAACACACGTGGCTAATTTCCTCCAGTTGGACACCATCTTCTTATCCTTAATTCCTCATATGCCATTACTCCTAGATTTTTAACCAAAACAATCAGCTGCCCACTAACCTCAAATGAAGCACATGTCCCAAAAGAATCCATCAACTGCGGGATCTTTATTCCTCCCCTACTGTAATTGTGTTGGAGAAGGACTCTATCAGCTTTGTTTTTGTTTCTGTCAAAATAATTTTAATAAAAACTCCAATATGATCATCGTCATAAAAACCAATGATAATATCTTGAATAAGTTATTAAAATCACTTCATTCTTAGAGCTATCGACGCCAAAAACTTTGTTTATTATTGTGAGTTTTAACGAAAAGTTCATGGTACTGTTCACTTTAACGAAAAACCATATTTTTACACTAAAAAGTCAATTCCGGTACTATTCACTTTACCCTTTATTTTGTCATTATCGTCAAAACTCAAAATTTTCAAACCATTTTCATTAGTTTTCCTTTTATTTAACGGCCTCAATTGCATGCCACTGGTGTAATATTGGATCCGATCATTTACCCTCAGTTTTCTTAAGCTTTGGCTTGTGTAGCCAAATGGTTGAGAAAATTAAGCTTTTCGCCTCTAGGCAGTCACTGAATAAACAAATGCTCTCGAAGGAGAAATGCCACCAAATTGCTTGTTAAAATCCAAAGCCATGCACATGACCTTTCGTCTTTTCTTTTTCAAGGATAAATTACCTTTTTCCATCTTAGGTTTATGTGCAATTACAACATCATACAACATCTTTAAAACATTTCAATTTCATACACAAACTTATATTTGGTTGCAATTTCATACATCCGTTAGTCAAACTGTCAATTTGATCGTTAAACGATGACGTGACACATGCATAACCCACATATTTTGATGATGTGTCATATAAAAAATATTTAATTATAAAAAAATATTTTAAAATTTAAATTTCAAATAATTTCTGACCACACGATGTACGATGAACAGACATGATTACAGGATCCTTCGGATCGCAAGGACAAACAAATCTCCTCCTTAAGAGAAGAGATCCTCTCCGCATCTCTTTCACCAAAATCACTTAATTAAATGATCTGAACATTTGAAATTTCATTCGACGACCATTTTTTCAATGACATCTTACCAAGATATTTCAATCTCAACAGGGATCATTAAAATGGCACTGGTATTTTTTGGAATAGCAATCAAATCAAGCCGACCCAAAATGACAACGAAAACTATATGGGCAAGAACAACAAAGATGAGAAATCAATGTCGAATACAAATTCATTCGGAATAAAGTTGTCTTGGATTTTTCTTCAAAGTCATGGAATATGTATTATTGATAAATAATCAAAGAGCACCAATATTTTTCTTAAATTTTTTAGCAAATGATATTATCTAGGGAAATTTTTTTCAGACTCATTTATTCTCTTTTTATACCCAGTTTATAATTTTTAATCTTGAAATTCCAAATCTGCTCAACAATTTTCTTTCTACATCCATAATGAAAAAGAACAAAAATATAAAATTCCAACACTAGAAATCCTGGGCCATGCCATCACTCCAATCCCTAACCATATATTGGAACAATTTGGTATTTCGATATTTATGTTAATAATACCATTAATTTTTCCAAAAACAGAAAGAAAAAAAAAATATTGACATGTTTCTTTTGGGTTTTTTAATCGGGGGTTGTTGGGAATAATGTTCTAATTTCAAATCGCTGTGGGTGGTAAGGGAGGTGGCGGTGAGGAGTTGGGGAGGTTAGAAACTGGGTGGTTGAGGTTTGAAGATATAGGGTGGCTGGAGTTGCCTATTGCTAAATTATTATTATTATTATTTTCTTTTTATTCTTGTTGGGTGTAGAAAGAGAATTATTGAGCACATTTGGAATTTCAAAATAAAAAGTAATAATTGTGTTGGGTCATATGTTAATAATACCATTAATTTTTCCAAAAAAAGAAAAACAAAATATTGACATGTTTCCTTTGGGTTTTTTAATCGGGGGTTGTTGAGAATAATGTTCTAATTTCCAAATTGTTGTGGGTGGTAAGGGAGGTGGCGGTGGGGAGTTGGGGAGGTTAGAAACTGGGTGGTTGAGGTTTGAAGAGATAGGGTGGCTGGAGTTGCCTATTACTAAATTATTATTATTATTATTATTTTCTTTTTGTTCTTGTTGGGTGTAGAAACAGAATTATTGAGCATATTTGGAATTTCAAAATAAAAAATAATAAGTTTGGTGTAAAAAGAGGATAAATGGGTCTAAATAATCTATATTAAGGAAAAATGTGTGAGCTTAGCTTCACAATGTGCTAGCAATAATATGATTTAAATTGATCTTTGACAAGAAATCAAACTTAACACCTTTCATTTACAAATGATAAAAAATCACAAATCCTTAGTACTAAATGGCAAAAAAAGACACCGATATTAAGTGACTAGATTGCTACAATCTTGAACAAATTTTCTGGTCGCGTGAAAGGAACACGGAGATGGCCAAAAAGAAAGGTGGTAAAGCGCGTGGGAATTAATAGCGTGAAGAAGTGGTTTCGTATAATTTCAAACCCACGTGAGCGTTGGACGGGCGACAGCTCATAACTCACTGGTGGACGATGTGAGTGAGGGTGTTTAAGTAATTTTGTTCACAACCTTGCTCTCCGTCTCATTTTCTCGCTGGGGTCTTTGAATATATTCCAATGTTCAAGGTTTAGTGAACTAATGCCAAATTAAATGGTAAACTCTCAAAATTTAATTACATATTATACTGGTAATTAACCAAAACACTTTTATTTATATACAACATTTCGGTCAACTATTTTGATTCTTTCTTGTATGGGAGTATTTTTGTTCATCACCATTTAGTGTGATGTATACTTACCATTCTATTTATAACAGTTAGATGAGTTTGAATTTCGAGATTCGTGTAGTGGATAGAAACAAATTTAAAAATTCAAATTCATCTAACGATGATAAATAAGATAATAAATATACATTACAATAAATGATGATGAACAAAAATACGCTCTTCTTCTTTTATATACACATTACAGTCCCTAAAATCTTTAAAGCATATCCAATGCTTGTTCCTATACATGTCCTCACCACCGCATGTCCTTATATTTAAGGACTTTGTAGCTTTCAATATGCTACAACTACAGTCCCTATAGTAGAGGGATTGGGGTGGGCCCAGGTCCATTTTGAGTGGGGGGAAATCTCAAGCACGTGAATCAGACTGTTAGAATGTTCTGCAACTTTCAACGGTGGGTCCCGTTATTTTTTTTCTTTTGTTTATTGATGGAAGATCAACAATTATGATAATTTTTTTAGTTTTGTTTTTGTATTTTTACTGCTTAGATCAACGGTTATGATAATTCTTGTGTCTTAGTTTTTGTTTTTTACTGCTTAGATCAACGACGGTAAAATTAACAAAGATTTTCTTTCATCTTTTAGTCTCTAAGTTTAAGGATTATACTATGGAGACACTCCCATTAGTATTATGAATGTTATTATTTCTTTAAAATAAATATTATGCCACTTACGTATTCATCTTCATCTGTAATTAAGATTTTTTAGATTTAATTATCGTTAAAAAGTGAAGTTGAACCATATTATTATGGCAAGTCCATTGTGAGGCTTATCCATTCTCCAACCTTAGTGTAAATACTCTCGTTTGTTAAAAAAAAAAAAATTATAGAATTAAAAAAAATCATTTATCCTCACTATTATAAGAAAAAAATGAATGAAAATTGGATGATCTACTTGTATTAACATTATTAATTGCAATTAAATAAGAGTAATGTTATTCATACCATTTTTTATACTACATTTTTATACCAGTAGCATCTGATGTGGACAGTCACATCGTATACCACAATCATTATTTAATTAACTAATTTTTTTTTTAATTATTCGTTTATTAAATAGCATTAAATAACCCAAAACCTGCATGATCGCCATGAGGCATAACCAAAATCCAGCTCTAATTCCTCTGGCAATTTCATAACTTGTCAAAAAACACCATCATCCATTAAGCATTCATGAGATCATGAGATGGAGCACAATAAATAAAATCACCAATCCCCTGCTACCACCCCAGATCCTCATCCCAGCACCCGCACACGTGGCCCAATCACAGAGCGAGTAAGCCTTTGAGAGTGTAAAGAGGAGAGTAGCTCACTGTCTCATTCCGTCCCTCCCAATCACATTTCCCACTACCTTTATGTACGTTCTGCCCTCTCATTGTCTTCCTCCATATTCTCCTTCCCTTCTACCCGAGAAACTCTCTCGTCCTCGCACCACGCAATTTTCTCACCGCACCCACAAACCCACAGACCCAAAACGTCGTCGTTGAGAATGGCGTCGTCGGCGAGAGTAGATCTAGACGGCAACCCGATAAAGCCCATTACGATATGTATGATCGGAGCCGGAGGGTTCATTGGGTCCCACCTCTGCGAGAAGCTGATGTCGGAGACGCCGCACAAGGTCCTGGCTCTGGACGTCTACAATGACAAGATCAAGCACCTGCTCGAGCCCGAGAACGCGCACCCCTGGTCCGATCGTATCCAGTTCCACCGACTCAACATCAAGCAGGACTCGCGCCTCGAAGGCCTCATCAAAATGGCAGATCTGGTACAATCCATTTCTTCGATTTTGTTCTTCATGGCGATTTGTTGCTTGATTTTGTGGTATTTTTCTTGATTTTGCATAATTTTCTTGCTTTTTGAATGGTTTGGATTTGTGTGTTTTTCGCAGACGATTAATCTGGCGGCCATCTGTACTCCGGCAGACTACAACACCCGCCCGCTCGACACCATCTACAGCAACTTCATCGATGCTCTGCCGGTGGTGGGTTTTCGGTTCTTGTTTTCTTGATTTTTGGGATAGTGAAATTTGATTGCGAAATTTGGGATTTTGGGTTGGTGGGGGTGGGGATTGATTGAGTTGATGTGGCTTTTCCTTACATTTTGGTATATTTTGTGATTAATTATTGTTAGGTGAAGTACTGCTCCGAAAACAACAAGCGCTTGATTCACTTTTCTACGTGTGAAGTGTATGGGAAAACCATTGGAAGCTATCTTCCTAAAGATAGCCCTCTTCGTCAGGTACCCCCTTTGTCCCTTTCTTTTCAATTTTCTTTTATGTATTTGCTTTACTAGTTTTCTTCGGCATGTTTCGGATCTATGCCTTTCTTGGTGTTTGTTTTATCGTAAAGTTGTTCATTTGCATAATTTAAATGGTTTGATTCCATTATTCTGATTTTGGGATCTGCAATTACGTTTCGGTGGTATGGCATTATCCCCTAATAATGCTTAAACATGTGTTTTACTATGGGATCTGATGCTAATTAGATCTAGAGCATTTTCAATAGTAAGCCTTGACATTTTGTTGCATGTATAACAATAATTTAGAATCTGGTTTGATGGGTATGCCGGGTATGGACTTGATAGTGAAGAAACAGATTTTTTTCTGTTTTGATGTCAATAGATTATGTGTTTCTAAGAAAGTTCAAAGGCTGGGCGGAGCAGGGGCCAAGCCTTTTATAGATATTCAATCATGGCATCAAAAGCCTGGCTTTGCCCGGCTACCCCACGATCCAATTGCATGGTTAGTATTTTGTTTCAGCGAATGTCTTTGAAGTGTTAGTGTTGTGCTTCATTTTGTTTGGTGGGTCGTTGTGAGAGAATGTAAAGTCTTCAAGGTTTGTACGTTTTTGGGATATTATGTCCCAGTCTTCAAGGTAATGTAATTTTTTCAGATGGAGTCACTGATCAATGCAATAAGTGGCATTGAAGTTTGTTGATGCTGTATAATTTGCATTTTGTTATCGGAAAACTTACTTATCGTGTTCTATGTTTTCATAGGATCCTGCTTATTATGTGCTTAAAGAAGATGAATCCCCTTGCATTTTTGGATCTATTGAGAAGCAGAGATGGTCCTATGCATGCGCAAAGCAATTGATCGAGAGGCTGATTTATGGTTAGTCATCTCTTTGTTCTACTTTTATGTGGTCAATCATGAATTGGTATTTGTAACATACGTTTCTGATTCTGACTTGATTTCTTCTCATTTACAGCTGAGGGTGCGGAAAATGGTCTTGAGTTTACCATTGTGAGACCCTTTAACTGGATTGGACCTAGGATGGATTTCATTCCTGGCATTGACGGCCCAAGTGAGGGTGTTCCAAGAGTTCTTGCATGCTTCAGTAATGTATGTCAGATGAATTGTTGTAGAATTCCCTATTTATTTGGTATTTCGATATTTGTGTTGTGATCATGCTTTGCTTTCATCGGTTGCAGAATCTTCTTCGCCATGAGCCTCTCAAGCTTGTAGATGGTGGCCAATCTCAGAGAACTTTTGTCTACATAAAGGATGCTATTGAAGCTGTTATGTTGATGATCGTAAGTTAAAAAAAACAATATCTTTTGCTCAAATTAATACTAAGCATGCAAAAGTTGTTGCTCAGTAATGTGATCTGTTTTCTCAGGAAAATCCTGCTAGGGCCAATGGTCACATCTTCAATGTTGGCAACCCTAACAATGAAGTTACTGTTAGGCAGCTTGGTGAAATGATGACTGAGGTGAATAATTGTCTTTGATACCATCTTCTTTTTAGTTAATTCAGTTGCATTAGCGGTATTTTGATTAAATTCATATGGATACAAGGATTGATGTTCGTATACATTACAGGTTTATGTGAAAGTAAGTGGCGAACCAAAACTGGAGACACCCACCATTGATGTTAGCTCTCAAGAATTCTATGGAGTGGGATATGATGATAGCGACAAGAGAATTCCTGACATGACTATTATCAACAAGCAGCTTGGTATGTATCTTTCATTTGACTCGTCTTTAATCTGATTGACCCATGTGACTTAACGGCATTCTAACAACGTAATGGGGCTATCTATGACAGGTTGGAATCCAAAGACCTCTCTCTGGGACTTGCTTGAATCAACCCTCACGTATCAGCATAGGACATATGCCGAGGCTGTCAAGAAGGCCATTTCCCAATCATCTGCAAACTAAATAAGGGTGCTGTTGTTTGGTGCGACGAATCAAGGATCCTTGCTGAGGTGTGCTGTGTCGAAATTCTTTCGGAAGAGATCTTCAGATGTACCTTAATGTCTGTTTTGAATATATAGTACATTTTTTTCTTGCCTTACGGGTGTCGTAAGTCAAATAGTTCGTGGTAGAGGTTCAACAATACGTGCTTGGGATTATGTCTGCAGAATATAATCTAGATTACTGTAATTTGTCACCAGAGCTTTTGCTGCGACATGCTGGCGGGGGTGCTTATAGGGGGGGTCAATTATACAAGTCGAGTTATTTTATTTATTTATTTCAAGCATTCTGCTGCTTTTGTTCATCAACTTTTTTTACAGCTAAAAAGATTATAATTGTGTTGTTGAATTTCACTTATATCAGTGATAAAGATTTAGGGAGATTATATTCACATATTTCAAATTACTTCTCTAATGTCTTTTTAATTTTTTAATATTTTTTTATGAAGTATTAATGGTGTGTAGAATATCTAAAAAAATTATATGTAATGAAATAGTAGTCCCTAAATTTGGCCGACTTATGTAACACATGTATGTTGTTACTGTGGTCTTTCATGTCAATGAAACTTGTACAAGTTTCCCTCTATATGCCGTTGAATTATTGGTATGAGCACCATTATGGCAGTGTACCTATGTCGTCGTCGAAGTCATATTTAAGGGGTACCCGTGTCATCGTCGATGATGTTACTGTGGTCTTTCATGTCAGTGAAACTTGTACAAGTTTCCCTCTATATGACGTTGAATTATTTGTATGAGCACCATTATGGCAGTGTACCTGTGTCGTCGTCGAAGTCATATTTAAGGGGCTTGTTTTTTGCTAGTGAGTACATATGATACAACTTTATGAATAAGACAATGTTATGTAACATTTTATGGGATGGGGTGTACAAAAACCTTCATGGCCTAAGATAAGCATGTCCTCCACAGGTTCGCTGAAGTAAGCATGTCCCCCATGACTACAACCTGTCACCCGCAACCATACACATGGTATGACATGAAGAGAAGGGAAAAGGTTCAAAGAAGATCGGAATAGTCCAATCAATCGAACGGCTCCTCATCATACTATGCCACCATTAGCATGCAAATTTTATTTTGACAAGCATATGCAGATTTCATGTTCATATCTTACGGATTTTAATCGTAGTACTTAAGCTCTAATACCACATGTTAACTCTTGTTACTTGTTAGTTATATAAAATTGAAACACAAACATTGTAACTTAAAACATACTTACTGAAAGAGAGCACTTACATGACATGAGTATACGTTATGATAACACCCTTATCAATGACACAAGGTCACTTAGAGAAAAACTTACACATTATTGTATTATTGACACGTAACGTCTTGGTGACGGTGTACCGTGCTAATGATCACGGGTTTGAATCTGTGTTGAATGATCAATCAATCTTAGTCCAAGTTGCAGCGAAGTCACGGCAGCTACGAGACCAAAATCAAGTTGGAATATTGCTAGATAACTATCATAACTTCAAACTCATTTTACCAAGCATCATGCAAGAAATTTTACTCCATAATTCAACCCGCCATTATTTCCTTGAGGAAACCAACCATGCATTCAATTATGCATGCGCGCATTAACAACCAAATTCATTGGAAACAGGCTTTCACTGGATTCAGTTCTACAAGTTTCGAATGATGCATGCGTTCATTAACAACCAAATGCATTGGAAAGAGACTTTTGACTGGATTCAGTTGACGAGGTTCGATCGTCTTGCAGAAGTAGAGGAAGCACGTGACTTGCAAGCATGCGCGTGACTTATCTATATATTGATCACGAACCATGAGTTTTGCTCACAGGAACCCTTGATACTTACTATACACGACGAGCCAACCTTGAAGAAGAACCCCCCTGGGTCCTGGTATGGTATGGCTTTAATTTACTTATCTTCTTTCCATTGCGATTAATTTACGTTCTTCTCTCTCTCTCTCTCCCCTCTCTATTTCTCTTTCCATTTAGTTTCTTGTTATCTTTTCACTTTTTTTAGTTGTTCTTGGGTGTTCAATTTTCTGTAGGATTTTGCCGAAGAATTGTATTAGTATTTTTGTTTTAATATAACTGTTATGCTATCATCTAACAAATAATATTTCAAGATGCCTCCAGAAATTAAATAGCTCTTACCAACTGTACATGCTCACAGGATTGCAATATGGAATCGAAACAAAGTTCGGAGAGCTCGAAGAAAAAGGAGGGAAGTGAGAACGAGTTGTCGTCCAGCGTAGGTGCAATTGCTGCTGGTGCTGCTGCTGGGATTGGCCTACTGGCATGGGGTTTATCTGCACTTGTTTCATCAGCTGGTTCGGAGTCAGAGAGAAAGAAGAAAACAATGAAAGCTCCAGGAAAAGATGATATCATAGAGAGGGAAGAGTTTGAACGTGATCCTAAAGGCTATTTCAGAGACTTGCGCAAGAATTAGGATGTTCTCTTGAACGTATGAGATTATTATGTCTTTGCTTTTGTTAATCTATCTTTATGTGCATTTTCTCTATCTATGTTTAATTATCCTAATGGAACTTCAGAGCCAGCTTCTTATCTTGTAGAGATGATTAGGGTTTTTGCTTTCTATTTTAATTTCTGGTGTGTTGTTTCCAACTCAAAATTTGCTGGACTTCGGATGTAGCACAAAGCCGACAAGATAACACGATTCTAAATAAGTATTTGATCATTCCGTGCAACAAAAAATTTGGTAATAAGATCTCGGTGATGGATGTTGTTAGACTGGAGATCACATATGAAGATTTACTCTCTCGAATAAATGAATTGGATGAATGAAATAGGTTTGAATGCCAACCTATTTGTAAACAACCAAATTAAGGTTACCATTCAACATGTGTATGATCCTTGTTGGATGGTTGCAAGCCTTATGCATTCATTATATACTCGTCACTTAGTAGAGCAATGTATTTACTTTAGAGTCACGTATTTTGACCAATAGACGTATTCCTTCAACTAGCATCTTCCGATGCATTTGTACAGAGTTTGCAGCTAGAAAATTGGCTTCTTTTCAGTATATATACCTCTCGTTTTCATGGTTCAAAACACATGGGCACGAGATGGTTATAAAAGTGAATGGGCTTGTGAATTTTGTAAAGAAATGACGGGCAGTGAAACAAGATAGATAAAAAATAGTCACACCTGGTGGGATTTGAAGTTCTTGAACCCACAACTCCTTGATTAGAAGTGAATCATCTAAAGAAGCAAATGTTCGAGATAACTGTATTCTTTAATGGTCTATATGGCACTTCACCTCCAACATTTTTTTTTGGTCAATCACCCCCAACTCCAACATTTGTCTTATAAAATATTTGTCACCCAAAACTAAAGGCAAATGGCTAGAACTGAAAGAACTCTGATCTCCTAAAAGTAGAATTTCTTATAGTATTATTCGCTTCAAAAAAATAAAAATAAAAATTTATGGCATTATATTTTTGGGAGTTGTTAATGATTTGCACTTCTGTCAAGTATCTTTTCATTTTTATATTTTATTTATTTGGAATGCTTGATACTTCTTAGAGAGTGCCAATAACGTTATCAATATTTTTTGCTACAAACTTGCTCATATCGGTATATGGTGTTCTACAGAAGTGGCTAAAAAAAAAAAAAATTGTGTTTATGCATAGTGATATGAGTTTGATCTCTACCGATTCTCTTCTTCTCAACTCCAAAATAAAAAACTTACTCATTTCGTTTCAGTCGTATGTGGACTCATTATTCATACTTTTAAGAGAAGGTCTTATACGGGGACACCAGACAAGACCAAAAAATAGAGGGTGAGGTCAAAAATGAATCTGGAATTCCAGATCCTTGAGGATTTCGAGAATCCATGAATCATGTTCATTCATCATATATCATGCAGTCAGTTTTTCTTAGGTACTGGTTGTATTCAATTTTAAATAATAAAATTTAAAATAATTTCTAACTGCACAATGTATGATAGACGGACAAAATACGCAAATCTCCAAAATCCTCACAAAGAGTATACTTATCCGTCAAAAGTGGGATAGAGGTGGGCCTCAAATCAAGGGGTGGGCCATGAGAGTTATTTTGAGTCTAGGCGTCGGAAGAGCAATGCTAAAAAGACAACTTTTCTAATGATATGCGCATGTAATATGAAAAATTAGTCTACTTACTATTATCCCCATTGGAAATTAGTGGTCTGGACTCCAAACTTTGAATTTCTCCTTTGATAGGCCGATTGACAGAGAATACATGATCTGGCCTGCCTCTCACGGTCAACAACACTTATTTTTGCATTAATCATACAACCTCTAATATACATTTATAATCTATTTATTTGAGGTTTAATAAAATGGTAAAGAATAATAAGTCCCAGTCGTGCCAAGAGTGTAGTGTTATATAATTAGGTAGTGCCTTTGTTATGTGGTTGTTGTTGTGATTGTATGAGTCTCATGCTTAATGACAATTCAATATTATCCAGCACATACAATTATTAGTTCGGATAAAAACATACTTGCATCATCTACTTCTCATCTTTACTTAATTTATACGTAATTACTCATCATCTATGTTTTCTACTTTCTCATACTTATTGCCTACCAAAACGCACGCTGTATCCAACATTATGGTGCATATATAGTGTTTCGTTTTTTAATAAACGATGACATTTACACTAAGAGGATGGGAGAGTGATTAGGTCTTACAATGTGTTTGTCATATAATGTGGTTCAACTTCATCTTTGTCGAAAATCGAATCTAAGACCTCTTACTGACAAGTAAAGAGGAATATCACTAAACCGTAAGTACTATGTAGCTACAGTGCTCATATTTATATATATAGATAAATGACTTGAGGATAAATTTTCAGACCTGTATTTTACACGTTTGTATTCGATTTCTGATACTAATGAATCACACGATTGTGATCGGAGAGACTAAAATGCCTCTGTGAGTGCATTTTTAGAGAAACCATCAGCTGATCCTTTTTTATTGTAGGAAAAAAAAACTAAGAAAAAATATTAATATGGTGGAATGTGCGTACATGAGTGCATTTTTGGATTTGCAAATTGCAAATGGATCGAATAGAAAATATATGCTCGGAGAAAGAATTGTTTGTGGTCCGGGACTCATTTGTGTCCTATTGATTCATGGGAGAGTGCTAAAACTTGTATATTCTCAACAAACTTGACAACTAAAACTTGTATATTTTCAACTAACTCCCGTTGTCTTCGATTCGCAATATCAGCAGCAGCGATCTGCCATCTTCTTCGACAATCGCCGTTTGCATCATCATCTCTTCGCCGGAAACCTCTTCATCATTGCAGTAAACTTCTACAATTGCTCTCTGCTACCGAAGCCGATCAGAATGAGATTGGTTCTGTGGCAAAACTTGAGATTAACAAAACCATATCGGACCAAATTGAGAGGTACTTTTGGTTTTGGTTCCGGTATCAATTCACACGCCAAACCGTATCGTACCGTGTCCAGCCCTACCCACAAGTACTCACAAGTTAAATATAATAGATTAAGGGCTGGTTTGGTATTGCTGTACTTTGAAAAAAAGCTACTTCTGCTGTGCTGTGAGAATAAGCAGCTGTGAAATAAAGCAGCAGAGTGTTTGGTAAACTTTTTTGTAAAAGTGCTTTTGAAAAAAAAAAGCAGTATTAGAGTGTTTGGTAAACTTTTATGTAAAACAGATGTGAAAAAAAGCCGGTTTTTCAAAGCTAGGTTTTGCAGCTTCTTGTTTTTGGCTTTTTTTCATCCAAAACTGTGAAAAAAAGCTGAAGCTGAGTGTTTACCAAACACAAAAACAGCTCCCAGCTTTTTTTGATAGCAGCTTTTTTCAGAATCACCTCAGTACCAAACCAGGTCTAACTCCCGCTCTCAACCTTCTTCCCTTCCCTCATTCGTTGCCTCGCACTAGACATGAGGGGGTGTCGTTCTGCGTGTTGTGGCCTCTTTCGCTTCCCATGTTGATGAGGGTTGCCTAATCAAAGGAGAGCGACGAATGATGGAAACCAGCTTGATGAAACTGGTGAGAGTAGGAATTAGTGCTGATTTCAAACAACCACAAATGTGGATGCACAAAATCGGATAGACTTTGGAACAACTTAAAGTGTTAAGTTTGTGACTAATGCAAGATTACTCAGGTCACCAAATGTAGGTGAATAGGTAGAGAAACACATATAGAGAAGTACAAGATATACTCGGTTCACTATAAGTTGGGCTATGTCCACAAGGGTAAAGGAGTTCTCATTAATAAAAAAAAGTTTACACAATACATAAGTTCAAACATAATTATTACTAGGGAGTCCTAATGATGAGTTTGAGCACAATAACGGCCTTAGGAATTAATTATAGGAGAATGGTCTCCTTTATAGTTCAGTAGAGTCTTCGATATCCGTTAGCGATCGATGTGGACTCGAGGAGCTTTTATTCTAATGTTAACGCATGTTGTGTTGTGTTTGGTCTCTTAACTGGAAAAGAACGCATGTTCTTCAACAAGGATGCTTTAGCATGAACCCTTTAGTAGGTTCCTGAAGGTAATTTCGAAATGATGAAATATGGTACAAACAAGATTAAATGACAGTTTCATGAGACATTTAAATTAATAAACTAAATTCAAAGTAGTTGTAAAAATCAAATTTTAACTACTAAAATTCTCACAGTATTGAATGAAGCAGCATTGATGTCCGCACCCACCTTAAAGAACATAAAATAACTTATACAAAACGTCACATGTAGACCCCATAAAAGTAGTTACAACTCCTGGAAGAATCTTCAACCAACTATAAGAAATTGAGATGGAGTGTTCTTCAACCTCAAGAAAATAAAAAAGAAGGGAGTGTTCTTGGTGGGCACCACACCCCACTCTCACAATCAATCTCCCTGAAAAACCCATGTTTACTTGTAATAAAAATCGATCGCAACCGAAAACTACCGCGACGATCCGACACCACGCGGCTCGGAAAATGATTGCAGAGAAGGTGCTTGCCAAAAAGCCTCAGATATAAATGATTAATTACCCTTTGTCTCCAACAAGTAAAACCCCATTATTTTCCGGCTCAAGAGCAAAAAGGCCCCCCTTCCCTCTCGACCACTGATTGATGCTTTTGCTTGCTTCGACCCCATGACTTTGTTCCCGCACATGCCGGCCTCTTCTGGGTGTCGTAATTTTCGTAGTTTTCTTTATGAACTTTGCTTTGCTCACGCATTGGGGGCGTCGTGATCTGTGCACCCTCTTCTGGGTTTTTGTCTTTTGATTAAATTTGAATTTGTGTTGGGTTTTTTTGTTTATTTATGGTCCCATCGCATCTTATGGTGTTTGGTGGTCGTGGTGGGTGTGGGGTTTTCTCATTTGATGAGAGAGAAAGAGAGGGCGAGCGAGCTGTAAAGGGGCACTCGGCATTTGTTTGACTAAGTTGGACTTGGATTCCTACTTACGTTGCTTGCTGCCCGTCTTTAACCCCTCCTTTTCACTTTTGAAGTTTGATTAAACAACTGGTTTCTGGGTCTCTGTTCCTCCTCTCCACCCAATTTCATGAAGCTCTTGTTTTCCTAGAGAGAGAGAGAGTAAAGGTTCTCTCTTCCCACCTCAGCCATGGCTCCAGCTGGGAAGGTTTCTGAGTTTTGCAGACAAGGCAATGACTGGTAATCTCTCTCCCCCTCCCTCCCTCCCTCCCCTTGTACACCACTTTCATGGACAGAAATATGACCCTTTTCTTCCAGGTTCAATTCTCAAAATTAATGTTCTTTTAAGGCCAGAATCTGACTATATTTCAATTGCAGCCTTCAATTCTACTTTAATTCAGACAGAATTCTATAATTCAGTAACAAATAAACCCCTTTTTGGTAAATTGCAAATTGTTTAATTCATTCATTATATACTTTCATGAACAGTAATATCAGTCCCTTACCAAGTTTTCTTCAAGGCTTTTATCTTCACAATTATTCTTCTTTTTTGGGACTTAATTCGAGTTTAATTAATTGGTTGTTGAATTTATGGCCTGTAGGACAGATAGAGTTTGATTCCATTTGAATTACAGCTTTTAATTTTATAATTCAATTCAGATACAAGTCTATAATTCAATCTAAATAAACCTTTTTCTGTTCAAATGGAAATTCATTATTTCATTGAATAATGAAGGAAGCTGGAGAGACTATGGAATTGATGTTTTTTTTTTTTTTTTTTTTTTTTTTTGGTTCTTTCTCTGTAAGGTTTTGCAAAGCGGGATTGCCAAGTGATATTACTGTGGTCGTGGACGGCGTGAGCTTCCATCTTCATAAGGTATGTGTGCACCTATCATTTGATGCGGTGGTTCTGCAATTTAGGGGGATTGAGAATGGATAGAAAATAGAAGGGCTTGGGTTGTTCTCAAACATCAGAAATAAGTAGTTTGGTAAGTTATGCTAGATTTAGCCATAAGCCATGAGCTTTTCACTTCTCTCTTGTAAATTTGGCGGTGCACTCTAAGCTTCCAATATATGTGTCCGGTCCAAAAATAGGGGTTGAGTGGTTGCCCCCCGCCGCTATCCCCTAATATTATATTCATGTCACTGATGGCTTCGTTTCACTATTAGTGGTTAGCTTTTATGTTATGTTAGGTTTATTTCTGCAGTTGGTGTGGCTTTTTCTATATTGCGGTCTGTTGTTGTTCTTGTTGTCTTTCACCCTAAGGATGTTTTTATAATGGAAAATAAAATCGTAGTTGTTAATTGTGAATTTTAAGTAGGACTTGTCACTTATAATATTTTATAATCTCCAGTTTCCTCTCATATCAAAATGTGGGAAGATATCACATATGTACGAAGAGTCCAAAAGCACACGCAAGAGCATTTTCACCGCAATTCTGGAGGAACTCCCTGGTGGCCCTGACATGTTTCTGATTGCAGCTAAATTCTGCTATGGTATGCGAGTGGAATTGACTCCAAGAAATGTAGTAATCGTGTACTGCGCAGCGGACTACCTTGAAATGACAGATGAGTATGGAGAAGGAAACTTGCTCTCAAAGTCAGAGAGTTGCTTCCATAAGAATGTACTTCACAACTGGAAAGACTCTATCTTGGCTCTTCAAAGTTGTGAGACTGTAATTGAAAGGGCAGAAAAGCTTCACATAGTAAACAAGTGTGCAAATGCTATATCGGTGATGGTTTGTACAGATCCTAGTTTGTTTGGATGGCCCATGATGATGTATGGTAGCTTACAGAGTCCTGGTGGAAGCATCCTATGGAACGGAATTAACACTGGAGCGAGAATTCGAAGCTCTGAGTCTAACTGGTGGTTTGAAGACATCTCATACCTTAGTGTGAGTTTGTTTGAGAGGCTTATCAAGACAATGGAAACAAGGGGTATAAGACCCGAAAACCTAGTAGGTGCTATAATGCATTATACCAGAAAGTACCTGCCTGGCCTAGGACGATGGCAGGGTGGACAACACGGTATACCCAGAACAGTTACAAGTTTTAGTTTGACGCCCATTGCCCTTGATCAAAGGGTAGTTTTAGAAAGCATTGAAAAACTTCTTCCCCTCAAGAAGGGGAAATCATTTTGCCGTTTTCTACTTGGTCTTCTTCGTGTTGCATTAATATTGGGTGTCAGTCAAACCTGCAAGGATGCTTTGGAGAGGAGAATAGGGATGCAGCTGGAATTGGCAACCCTAGATGGTCTTCTGATTCCTACTTATTCAGATACTGATGCATTGTATGATACTGACTGTGTTGAACGAATAATCCATCATTTTATGTCGTCAGAATCAAAGGCTACACCATTTTCTCCGTCATCATTTGACATGGAAACATCGCCATCATCAAGACCTTTACAGAAAGTTGCAAAGTTGGTAGATAGCTATATTGCGGAGGTTGCTTCGGATGTGACTTTAAAACCAGGAAAGATACGCTCTCTTGCGGAGGCCCTCCCAGAATCTTCAAGAACTTTATATGATGGGTTGTATAGGTCACTGGATATATACTTCAAGGCACACCCTTGGCTCTCCAATAAAGAGAAGGAAGATCTCTGCAGCATCATTGACTTCCAGAAGCTATCTATTGATGCATGTTCCCATGCATCTCAAAATGAGAGGTTGCCACTTAGAGTTGTTCTTCAAGTCCTGTTCTTTGAGCAGATGCATTTGAGAACCGCTCTAGCTGGTTGTCTTCATGGCTTGGAAACTCAAAGTGGCCCTGCAGGTCCTGCGACTGTCCCGGGTGACATGGCTGGCCAGATTATACAGAGGGATGGGTGGGTGACTATGGTGCGTGAGAATCGCGTTTTAAAGGTGGATATGGAAAAGATGAGATCTAGAGTTGGTGAACTCGAAGAAGAGTTCAGTAAAATAAAGCAAGAGATGAAAAAGGTGAGCAAATCACATAGCTCCCTCACTTCTCCTCGTGTGGTTGGCAGGAGGATTGGGTGCAGTCTTCTCTCGAGACCCTCTGATGCTAAACCAGATACTGTTGAGAGTACTCGGCCATCCCCAAGATCATCAGTTGAGCAGGCACGTCCTTCGACCTTGCATTATAGACACAAGAAAATTTCCTTATAAAGCAAATAAAGCTTGCCTCGGTTAGTAGAGGCTCTGGTTGGTTCCCAGAAAATATGTGAGAAAGGAATGGAAAAATTCATAATCAACATTCTCAAAATGATTTCCATGTTTTGAGATAGTTTCATTTCCTTCATGTTTCTGTTAACCAACCAGAATAGTTCCAGGAGTCTCTGAACGGAGGATGGTACGCAACTTATCCATACTAATAGAAATATTGTCGTTATAAAGTTGGATTTTGAGTGCAGAGAGAAATTCTTTTCACCTATTTAACGACAGTGGTTGGAACTTCGCAGTCATCATAGGATGAAGCATTATATTTCAAGAAGTTACAGATACCTTACCTGTAACGGAATGCTAGTCACATCCAAGATTTGAACTCATAGGTCCGCGCTCCTCTTCTTGAGGAGCTTTGTGACAAGTAAATAGACCTTGTTTCACAGAGAGAGAAGAAATTTTCGTTCTTTCAGTGTTTTTTTGTCTTCCAGTTAGCTTGTTTCTGGGTTTATACATGTACATCTTTATGAACCAAACTGTAACTTATAGGTCTGTGAAATATTGGAAAAAATCAGCAATCATATATCTGAATTTGTTTTCCTTCCTTTGAGGTGGTTTGATTTGGAATTGCTGTTCATTAAACAATGGAAATTTTCTGTAAATGAGGGATTGCAGTTGCTGAAAGCAAAGGCAAGGTACGAGTCTGTTTAAACTATTGTGTTACGTGATGTGAGAGACAGAGAGAGGGATAAATAACCGGTTACATCCCCGGTTTTTCCGTTTAATTGTTCAAATTCTAAGCAGAGACGGCCAAAGTTTTCACTGTTCTGTATGGACAACAAATTTTAAACTGGCAGCATTTGTCATTGTTTCTTTTTTGCTTAGAGTGCTAACTGCTAATGATGGCACCAAAAGAAAAGAAAATTTATGTGTAACAGATTTTCATATATAAAAGTTAGGTGATAAGATTTTAATAAGTACGAAACATTGCAATTATTTGAATTTAGAAGACATGCTTACCTGTTTAAATTAAAGTGCCCCCCATCCAAGACGTGAACTCAATTCAAACATCTTATGAGTGTAGAGAAAAACCATAAGTTATAATAACTTATTTTCATTTTATTTCGTTTATTTTGAGTTTGGAGATAGAAGTATTTATTCGTTTCTTGACGGCTAGGTTAGACTAAACTCATGAGCTTATTCACATCTCTCCTATGTGGTGGAGATAATCTTTCTGGTATCAAATGCATAGTCGCTTCACTTGGTCAATAAATATTTGTCACGTGTTTAAAAAGTACACCACACATTCATAAATGCTTGCCAAATATGGTCTAGGGGAGTAAAAGCTGTACTTTAAGAATCAAGTCATAACTGTAAGTATGAAATAGTATGGTATAAGTAAGAGGGAAGTAATTTCACATTTTTTATTTTTTTCATTATCATGACAATTGTGTTCGTTTTTCTAAACTTTTGAGTTTGAAAGTGTGATTCGAGCACATGTGAATGTAAATAAGTTACTTAGTTCTCATTAGTTTAATAAACAAAAAAATTAGATCCAAGACGGATGCCAAATAGGCCTTTATGATTTATTTCTATATCTTGCGGACCTTCCTTATAAGATAGGGAAGAAAAATGGAAAAATTAACAAATGATACGATAATTACACTAAATTCATCTAAAATACAAAAAGAGAAATTTGAATTGAGTGCAGAGGGTGGATCATATTTGTCCAGTCAACTTGGCTAAACTTAGGTACGTATTGGTTTTAAACGAATGTGTTTTTTCATAGTTCAAGTAGTAAACGAAGCAAGCTAGCCATCAATCGACGCTTTGGCCGAGTGGTTAAGGCGTGTGCCTGCTAAGTACATGGGGTTTCCCCGCGAGAGTTCGAATCTCTCAGGCGTCGATAAATATTTTTACTTTTTAATATTTTACAGCCATTCACCTTCTGCCACGTGCTCCTTTTCCTACGGACTAAGCCTCAGGCGATAAATCCCCGCGAGAGTTCAAGTCCCTCAGTCAGTCATCGAAACTGTACTACAGCCAATCACCTATTGCCATCTGGAAGTTTTCCACGGACTGGACCGCAGGTGATTACGATCCCCTCAGTCAATTGTTTAGGAACTGTTTGAGTCCGTTCGTGCCAGTCTACACAAAATGTCAGTTTGTTCGCCGCCACCATCGCATGCGCACCTACCAAACGCCGTCGTTTCCAGCTCCGCCTCCGAGGCCAGAGCTCCTCTGCAATGTCTCCAAAACCCTAAACCCCATTCCGAACTCGCAAACTCCTTAAAGCTGGTGGCTTTACACCATTCGCCGTCTCGCAACCGCCGTTTCCATCTCAATTGCGTGGGATCAGAGACCATTTCTGTCGCGGAAAAAAAGGGTGATTTCACGGAGGCGAAAGCGATGGTTTCTGAGCCGAAAATCGACGGCTTCGGCGGAGGAAATGACGGTGGTGATGGCGGGGATTCATTTGGTGGCGGAGGAAGAGGAGAAGGAGACGGCGGGGGTAAAGAGGAGGGCGGAGAGGGAGAGGAGTTTGGGCCATTGCTGAAGTTTGATGAGGTGATGAAGGAGAGCGAAGCGCGGGGAGTGAAGCTTCCTTTGGACATGGTTGAGGCTGCTAAGACTACTGGGCTTCGGGAAGTGTTCCTTCTCCGCTACTTGGATTTGCAGGTTTGAATTTTTTCTTAATCTTATCATCATTTCTGATGAAAAATCTTCAAATTATGGTTTTTGTTACGATTCTTATTGGGTTTGTGATTGAAATTCAGGGGTCAGTTTGGCCACTGGGTTTTTTGATGAAGTACTGCTCAATGCTACGTAATCGGATGCTGGCTGATCCTTCCTTTCTTTTCAAAGTTGGGACAGAGGTTTGTTTTCGTCATTTTTTTCGCTTCGGTTTTACTATATTTTTGAGTGCTTGATGGCGTTGGTCATAATCCTATGAGTTACATTACATGTATACCTGGACCGGTTTACAATCTCTGATCTTGTTAACTGCTAAAGAGATCTTTCATTGTCCACCTTTGTAATGCAGATAGTCATAGATTCTTGTTGTGCAACATTTGCAGAAGTTCAGAAAAGGGGAAAGGATTTCTGGGCAGAGTTTGAGTTGTATGCTGCTGATCTTTTGGTTGGAATAGTGGTTGACATTGCTTTGGTTGGCATGTTGGCACCCTATGCTCGGATTGGAAAGTCATCAGTGTCACGAGGTTTATTAGGAAGCGTGCAACAGGCTTGTGCCTCTCTTCCTAGCAGGTTAGCACTGCAACACAGCATTTTAGGATGCTAGTATTCTGCTGTACGTTTATCTAATGTTATACGTCAATAATTACTGTGCTTGACTTGAACGTAGTAAGACCTCAACAAGTACCAATCTTGTATTGTTTATTACCTTGAATGTAGTCCATCTTACCAGTTGCCTCTGTTTCTATTTTTAATTTGTTTCATTGGGATCATTAAAATGTTTCTATTTTTATTTTGTTTCATTGTGAGCCCCATGTTGGGCTACAGAAAATGATGAAAACACAACGACTGACATAGTGACATAAATTAAATTTCTTTAACAAATGTGGGAGTGTAACTTAGGGTTATCTTTTGGGACCTTTTTGGGACCTCATAATTGTATTCTCTTATGTCTTGAGGTTGAATTCAAATCGATGAGACCTCCTAGAATTCTTCTTTTGTGAAGCATTGCATGGTCTTCATTAAATTTTTCACTGCATATATTCATCTTATGCAGCGTCTTTGAAGCTGAAAGGCCGGGATGTAAATTCACGGTCCAGCAGAGAACAGCCACATACTTCTATAAGGTAAAACATCTGATTAGCAATGTTTAACTTTTTCTTTAAGTAACAAATAAGTAATTAGTTGACTTCTGGACTGTAAATATTGAAGACAAATGTTCCATCAAGAAGAGGCCGGGTGGAGTTTTTCACTCTTTAGTTTTTTTAATGTAGTTCTTGCTTAATGATTCTCTCTTCAAATTAGGCTTCTGTACCAGTTTCATGTACCATTCTTAATTGTCTAGACCAAAATCTGGGTTCTGGTTCTTTTTAATTGATTGAAACATGTTGGTCCAGGGTGTGTTGTACGGATCAGTTGGCTTTGTATGTGGTCTTATTGGACAAGGAATTGCAAATATGATCATGAATGCCAAAAGGTATTCTTTTATCTAAATATAGTTTTCATGTTATGTCTGTTTTTCTGTCAGATGTCAGTCACTCTTGCTTGGATATCTGCTATTAAATGTGTTTTTAAGCGCCTGTTGTTAACCCTTTCGTTTTTAGGCTTTAGCTTTCATTTTTTGTGTGTGTGAGAGGTAGAGGGGAAAGCATATGAGGAAAAAGAGGCATGAAGAATGGTAGAGGGACAGAGGAGGGAGTAATGAAGGAGAGTATGAAACAAAACTTGAAAGTGAACAACTCGAATTTGTTTCCAGTTTTTAGTTTTCATTTACCATTCTATATGCATATCTTCCACATCTCTCCCACCATCCTTCCTCCACCTTTCTACATCTCTCCTTTCTCTCATGCATTATCTCCTCTGTTTCTAACCAAAAATGAAATGGTTATCAACCTGGCCTTAACTTTTGATACTTATATAATTACGATAGTGGATCACATCAAACTGGCCCTAAGATTTCATACTTATTACGCTGATCATTGTGCCTGCCCAAGCTGTCGGGGGAAAAGATATTGTATTTGGAACATAAAGATCCTTCCATTGTTAATTTATTGTTGTCTACAACAGTGAAATTGGTAAATTGGTACTGACAACCTGAATTAGGTGTTTTGAATGGTATAAATACAAAGATCGCCCAAAACTTTCACCGAACCAAACCAAAAAGAAAACAAATTCTCCTTTTTAATGACAGTATTCACTCTCTTATTCTTATGTGTCATCAGGAGCGTAAACAAGTCAGAAGGGGACATACCCGTGCCTCCTCTCGTGAAAAGTGCTGCTCTTTGGGGTAGGTCCTGCATCCTTGTTCAGATTTATATCCTTTTCCTCATCTTTTTTTACATGTCCTAACTTTTCATTGAACTATCTACTACTGTCTATTGGTTAAGCAAGTTTCTGTCGGTCTTAGTTGTGAAGTCATGGAATAAATAACTAAAAGATATCCATAAACTATATTTCGACAAATGGTTGCTGTATAAAATTAATTCCCTGTTCTGATCTGATAAATCTGATATAGGAATAATGTCAAATGGTACTTGACACAGCTTTTGTTTTTGCACTTGAAAAGAAGGGAACAGTATATTACTTTATTTGTATCAGTTGTTTCCGTGATCTTCGATGGAGCGGAAGCATATTCTTGTCCTAAAACCAAAAGTTAATATTAATGTAGTCGTCACTGCAAGTTATTCTCGCTTTATTCATATGATACACTAATTTACTTGTCACTTTGATTATTTGTGTACATATTTGCATGTGCAACCTGCCAACCTCAGTTACACTAACTGTTTTGCTCTGTTAAATCAGGTGTGTTTCTTGCTGTCTCGTCCAACACTCGTTATCAGATCATAAACGGCCTGGAAGGGCTGGTTGAAGCGTCACCGTTGGCAAAGCGTGTCCCCCCTGTTGCAATGGCATTCACCATAGGTGTACGATTCGCCAACAATATCTACGGTGGTATGCAATTCGTAGATTGGGCTAAATTAAGCGGAGTGCAGTAGCAGCAATGCATACCAATTACCAACCGGTGTTGCTTCTCAGTTTTCAGATGTCAAATGGACGATACGTTCTATTACATTTTGACTCAGATTTTGTCTGCTAGATCAATTCGATAGGGGTTAGACCTAGATAATTTTTTTTTTGGGGAAATTTCATTGGTTTAATGGTGAAATTGAAACATTTGGTTCGTACTTGATTGATATTGGCAATATTAGTGGTAACAGAGAAACTCTTATATACGGCTGCCCTCTCATAGAAAGTAGGACTCACATGTACGGACCTACACAAACCGTGAGAGGGTTGCCGTATGCGGCATCCGTATATAAGAATTTCTCGTGCTAGCAATGGCATGCCTTTCGTCCACCACATGATCTTTTACTGTCTTTACTGAATAATAGTAATCATCAACTCGAAAGAAAGCGATATTTAACTGCCGATACACGTGTAGGCAACTGAAGGTTGCAATTTCATTTGACAATGGTACGATTGTGCTTAGTATTTATGTTCCAACGAGTGCTTGACAACCGAGCTACCACTGCCTTTTCGCCAATGCCATTAATACACCCTTTGACGAGTTTGCATCAGACCACGCGTAACAACGTTTCTTTTCTAAGAAATAAATATCGTACTTTTACTAAGATAAAAAAACCTGGGTGATTTAGACCAATCGAACAATTAGTTAACCACCATATTTTACACGGTACCCACATTGAGAGAAGTTTATATTTGCTATCCAACGGTGCTAAGTCAAAAAATAAAGTTAACTTGACCGTTATATTAATAGAGATCCTAATATTGTAAGAATTTGTAACCTTGTTATAGTTAAGTCATAATTTTTAGGCTTAACATGGAATAAAAAAAGATTGAAATATTCTAATTATAAATTAAGCTGGGTTGGTGTTTTTACGAGAAATCTTTAGTCAACTTTCTTGTAAAAGATTTTTACTTAATCAAGCATGTTATTATTAGATAAAAAGTTACTCGAACAATTTCTTTGTCTTCCACGTCCTTCCTCCATGGCCGAACCTTGTGGAGGAACACTTAGGTTTTTGGGGCATTGGATTCTCACCATTGTTTGCGTTACTCAAGCCAACATTCTCGCTTCCACTTCATCTGCGGCCGCTCGCACGGGTGCTTTCCTCTACGGTACCAATCAAAAAGACAGTAGTCACTACGATGTGACGAAATGGATTTTGGAATTTATTAACATTCTTCAAAAAGGGTATTATTAATAATCTCGTCATACTAGTGCATGTTGTTGCACCACGGGTGTTTTGTATCCATTGAGCAAAGACAGGTTGTAATTGTATAGCATTATCTGAAAACATATCTTGTAGGCGCCCTAAAGCGCTCATAGTATCATTAGGAATATACAAACGGATCCCTTTGAAAATATTATGTGAGTTTAAAAATTTTTAATGAACGCACCTCATTTGTAGACTCTATACGATACTAATATTTCTATCAATCATAAGTTCTATTACAAGTCATCGATGTATTTCCCCCTTTTTTGGATGCCTTGTTTAGTATGTCAGACTATACTGACCATTTCAGTTAGATAGATTAATTTGTACATCAAATAGTACTAACTAAATTGTCAGGCATTTAGTACTGAGTTGGACTAAATGTGTGACATCCCACATTACCCAAAGGAGTGGATCATGTAAGCCTTATATGTATATTCCCATATCTACCTAACATGAGACCTTTTGGGAGCTCACTGGTTTTGGGTTCCGTAGGAATTCCGAAGTTAAGCGAGTTCGCCTGAGAGCAATCTCAGGATGGGTGACCCACTGGGAAGTTCTCGTGTGAGTTCCCAGAAAAAAAATCGTGAGGGCATGGTCGGGGCCCAAAGCGGACAATATCATGCTATGGTGGAGTCGAGCCTGGGATGTGGTGGGGCCTGGGTCGAGATGTGACAATTTGATATAAGAGTCTAACCCTGGCCGCGTGTGTGCTGATGAAGACGTTGGGCCCCTAAGGGGGGTAGATTGTGACATCCCACATTGCCCATAGGAGTGGATCCTATAAACCTTATATGTATATTCCCCATCTCTACCTAGCGCGAGGCCTTTTGGGAGCTCACTGGCTTCAGGTTCCGTAGGAACTCCGAAGTAAAACAAGTTCGCACAAGAGCAATCCCAGAATGGGTGACCCACTAGGAAGTTCTAGTGTGAGTTCCCAAAAACAAAACCGTGAGGGCGTGGTCGGGGCCCAAAGTGGACAATATCGTGCTACGATGGAGTCAAGCCCGAGATGTAGTGAGGGCCAGAGTGGGGATGTGACAAAATGACTGATCATTTTATATTGTCGGATAAGAACTGAACTAGAGTCTCACTTAACCTAATTGTGATGACCGTTTATGTGCTTAGTTCTAATTTAACATTTTTAGACAAGTCTCACTTAACCAATTTTTAGCCAATTGACTTCTTGAAAATGTTAGTCACTGTCAATTTTATTGTGAACTTTTATTTTGATCAATTAACCCTTGATATTTATAAATAGCCAATTACTTCCATGTTGTTAGATTACTCAACATTTCATCCAATTTTTATTCGTCATGTGGACAACACTTGAATGTCACTTTGTTGTACTTTAGATGAGTTGTTGCTATTAGACCTATATGAGTTTGAGGGAAAGTAGAATTGGTTTGCGGTGGTGGGTTTTAGTGAGAGGCAAAATTTACCATTTTAAGTGGCTCACATGTTGTTTACGTGTTAAACATAAACGAACTAATAGATGAAAATTTTGAATATCTGCAACTGAGGAAAAAATGAACTATTTATATAAGTTTAGGGGATAATTGGCTAAATTAAAAATTTAGGAAAATAATTGTAATAATCTACAAATTTAAAGAGTAAATGAGCAAAAACCTCAAATTAAAAACCAGGTCACCTTTTAAGCAATACCAGCAGAGAAAACGGAAAATTAATTTATGAAAATTGATGGATGAAAAGACTTATCGTAAGAATGTTAGTTAGTGTGTTTTTTTTTTAAATTTTTTTTTAACAAACAATATTATCTATATTAAGAGAGTGTGCTAAATTTTACAATGGGTTAACAGTAATGTGGTTCAAATTTACCTTTAGCGAGAATCAAATCTAAGACCTCTGCACATATAAATGAATAAAAATATCATTAAACTGTAGTCTTAAGTGTCAGTGCAATTAAATCTTGAGCAATGCTGCTGGTAGATCATAAATCCTTTTCTTAAATCCAAAATTGACAAACCCATCCCATTCATGTCAGATTTGAAATAAATATGTATTACCCATAAAAATTGAAATTTGCCCCTACAACCAATCACATAAATAATTGGGCATTTAGCAAGAGTAAAAAAGCAACTAAAAATAGACCCACATTTCAAAATTTGATAATATTAATGTTTCATGGAACAAAAACATGAATTTGGATGAAATAAGTAAAAAATAATTTGGATGCAAATACCGCATTAGCGAAAAATAATCATCTCTAGATACATTGTTTGTGTTTCGATCTCCCTCCATTCTTCTTGTCTTTAATAATTAATTAATTATTTAACTCACTAACAATATTGCTCTACTAAATAAAAGAAAAACGACATCAAGTGACCCAGTGATAAGAACGCGGATTACGTCTCAAAAAAAGAAAAATATGGAAGGTTTCGAATTCGATGCTCTGAATTGGCGTGTCTACTTGATTGTGTCCACGAACAGAGTGAAATTCTCCGTAACTTTTCTAGATTTAGAAATGGTGGATAATGATACTTGCTAGCAGTTGTTCTTCTAATAAAAATAACAAAAATAAAAAAATAAACGAAAAAATTGAATAAATTAGTCAAGTAACTGCATAAATAATATGCCTGTCTGTCTGAGAAATTAAAAAAGGAAAAATGAAGAAAGAAGATGGAAGTATTAGGTGGAAATTGAAATGATTTCAATCGGGCAACATTGAATAAAAGTCGTCTCCCTCCAGCACTCACAGACGGCTTTTCTGAATTTTCCTCTCAGTCCACCTTCCTTCTCTCTCTAGAAAACCAGCCTATGCAATTCAGATCAAACCCATTTTTCCGATTTTGCAATTGGAGAAGCTGCTGATCTTCCCCAACAGTGTTCAATTTCTGCTGCTCCTTAGATCCAACTCAGGACCCAGAAGAATCTCGGTGGGGTTTGGGGGAGCTCAGGAGTGGTGGCTCTTTCTCTGTGCGCGTATCGCTAGGGCTGGATCTGAGCAGCCATGGCGTTGTCAGGCATGCGAGGCCTCTCTGTTTTCATCAGCGACGTTCGGAATTGCCAGAACAAAGAGCAGGAGAGGCTCCGGGTCGATAAGGAGCTTGGGAATGTCCGTACACGCTTCAAAAACGAAAAGGTTTGTCATTAGGTTTAGGGTTTTCGCTTTTCGAATGTGTTGTTGCGTTGCGAATTCGTTCTTGTTAAAGTTTGGGGATTGGGGGGATGAGTGAAGTTTTTGATCCAGGCCGTGGTGGACTTGGTTCATTGCTTGAATTAGGGATTTAGGTTTTTTCTGGGTGTTTGTTTGGCTGCTGGGAAAGTCTGAGGAATGAAGGGAAAGCTTAAATTTTGCAATTTTGGGTTTGTGGAACGGAAATGGTGAAGTGAGCTTGAGGTTGATTTCGAATTCCAAAATAAAGGATACATAGTTTTTACGATTATCGCCGTTGCTAAGAATTTGGTGGCATCAGCCTTTCTCTTTTTGACTTTCAAGCTTATTTAGAAATGGCTTTGCTGTGGACTGGTTATGCGGGAGGGGCAATAGAAATGACTTTCAAGCTTATTTACAAATTTAAATTTTGTACTGCATGTTGATGGGCTTCAAATGATACGCATGAAATACCCAGAGGCGTTTGCCTTCACTTGCTTTGCATTTAGATGAATATCATTAAACCTGATGAATTTTTAGTTAATGTTCACCTAGTTATGTATTGCTATCTGATAGTTTTTGAAATATTGAACTGAGTTCTTGTTAGGAGAGGGAATAAGATGGGAGGTGAACTCTAGTCTGTGCCTAGGGAGATTGGAGAACACATGGGGATACTCTTGATGTTTGGTGGCATTCCTTCACCTAAAACGTGTCAGTGTTCCCTCATTTTAATTCTATTGTTTGCAGTTCTAGAGGTCACACAGCATCCATTTTGAAAATTTCAAGTTGGATTGAAATTCATCCATTCAATAACATATACCTAGCTCTTATGCTGAATTTAAGATTCAGTTCGTAATCACATTTTGGTACTTCTGTGATTAGAACATGAATTGTTTGTATCCATTGAACTGAACTTCATGGCTGACTAAATCTTTTACCTGTCGGCAAATATAAGGGGTTTAAAAGTAGGTAAACATCACCGTCATCTTTAAACTACTATCATGGTAAATGGATGTTTCATTGTAGACATTTTTCCTTAGAAGGGGTATGCCAGAAGCTAGGTATATTTGTATTAAGTCGGAAATATAAATATTTTTATTAAAACTTAATCTTTCCTGTGTTGAAGGTAAAATGTTGTCTGTATGTTGTCAGACCCAAAAGTTCAAAGAAATGTGAGGCACCATGGGGGTGGTATTGGACAAGGTTACCGCTGTACATGGGCTACCATTTTTTAATATTTAATTTTAGGGAATATGATTGTCTACTCTTAGAAAGTGTCATGTGTCCACGTCTTCTTCCATAATACAATCCCTGATCTTCATTCTTCCTTTCTATATAGTATCTTGTCTTAGATTCTATTGAAGTTCATTTGCATCACCAAAGTCAGTTAGGTTAATTTATCTGTTATTCTTTTTTATATGGGTGATATGATAGTGGGGGCATTTACTGTCTTATTTCTTCTTATTGGGTTGTTTACTATATTCAAAATCGTGGTTCGATATTGACTATGGTTGAAGCGGTGGTGATTTGTTGTTGTCCTTTTCTAATATTTCTGCACATTCACGTTATATGTTATTTGACACCACCACCCAAGTGATTGAACTAGCCTGGTAGGATTAGTATTTTTGTTGGGTCAACAAGCAATTAATTTCTCTACATATTTTCAACGTACCCTAGACTGATGTATCACCTGTGGATTTTAGGTTTGGTGTACTTATATTGAGTCATTTTTGAGCTCATGAAAATTTGAAACATTTTTCCATCTTCTGGTGCTTTCTCTATGGTGTCAATCAAACGTTATTATTATGTGTTTGGGCACAAGTATTTTGTACTGCCTTGTTGACGATTTCTGTTAGCTATTATTGGTGATGCTGTTCTAGCTCCCTGTACACCCTTATTTTGTCAATGGCATGCGTTTTTGGTGGGAGGAAGAAGAGTAAGGATTAAGGGAGATGTTGTGCGATGACTGTTTTGGGTAATTTGGTTGGAGGATATAGGAGGATGTTTGAACAGTGTGATGACTGTGTTTTGGGTAATTTGGTTGGAGGACATAGGAGGATGTTTGATACTTTTGGGGAAGAGGAGCTGAAGATTAAGTTTGCTTTTTGGGTACTGTTATGGGGTTTGGTTTCTTCAGAGTTTTGGGGAGTTTTTTTCTTATGAGATTTTCTCTGGCTCAGACGGTTGCTGTTATTTAGGTGGATTAGTGCTGTTTTTAAATTTTTTTTGTACAAGTTTGTTGGATTTTTGGATCTGTATATAGTGGATATCTTGTCCTCTGCATTGTACTTTTTGTCATTTTATTTACTCTTATTTCTTATAAAATTGTGCCAAACTATACTTCTCTTGTCAATGATCATGAAATTTGACATTAATTATCTTGTGCTCTGATTTGTACCTTTTTATATTTTAATTCAATATTATTCTAAAAAAATAGCAAATACATTGTTTTCTTTTGCCTTCTCTGTCTCTCTCATTAATGATTTTGACATTAGTTATCTTGCAACATAAGGTCCTCTCTTTGGTTAGATTCTGTGGACATAGATCAATACTGTAACTTAGTATCTTACACAATCTTTCCTTTTCCTTTTTCTTAATTGGTGGAGGTCTATTTCCTTATGAAAATTTTCTTACGCTTTATTACTCAATACTGTATCTCATTTTTTACTGCTTGCTCACACTATTTAGCTACAAAAAGGGTGACTGGTTAATGAAAATTCTCTTTAATTCTATCAACAGGGTTTAACACCTTATGAAAAGAAGAAATATGTCTGGAAAATGCTTTACATTTATATGCTGGGCTACGATGTGGATTTTGGGCACATGGAAGCAGTTTCTCTAATATCTGCGCCTAAGTATCCAGAAAAGCAGGTGACACATTCTTTTCATATCAACCAGAAAATGACTAGCACTACTTTTCCACTTTCCTTGCATGTATGGAAATATAGCTTGCAAGTCTAGGAAGTAAACACATCCTCTTCGTTTTCTTCTTGTATATCAACCAATGGAAATAGTGATTGACATGTACATCTCAGGGTCACCATTTGTCATTCAGATACCAAGTAGATCTGGTATATGAATTGGAGGTGGTATGAATTTTTGGGTTAACTTTATGAACACCAAGTGGGTTAACTTTGTGAACACCACGCTGCTCAAAGTTCACCAGCTGACCTGAACTCCTGCATCCAGTTTTATACAAGAATACAGTTTTTTTTATTTTTTTATTTTTTTTATTTTTTATTTTATATGTTTCTTTTGCATACATTTTTTTTATAAATAGAAACTTAAAAAAGCACAATTTTCTTCTCATGTGATTATTTTCAATGATAGTAAGCTAAAGATATAATTCTATTATATTGCTTTATCTTAAAAAAAAGTTGATTTCACACTCTAATTGACTTTCAATTGTGTGAACATTAATTGCAGGTTGGGTACATTGTAACAGCATGCTTGCTCAATGAGAACCATGATTTTCTGAGATTAGCGATAAATACCGTGCGCAATGACATCATTGGTCGGAATGAGACTTTCCAATGTTTGGCATTGACTATGGTATGGCCATAGAAATTCTGTTAGGTGTTCAAAACATAGTATTTAACCTTGTGAAATTGTAAGTTATAATGATGAGATATGATCTTATCTTCTGTTTGTCTTCCATAATTATATGATTTTATGTTATGTCAATATTAAATAAGTTTTGTTGAGTAATATTGTGGTTTGATATACCTGGGATATCTTGAATATTTGTTTGGATAAGCTTTTTTTTTTTTTCCTGAACCTATTGCTTCCATGCTGTCTTTTGTTTGTCTTATTATTCTTGTGTCCCTAATGTACCAGTCAATGTTTCATGTGTATTCTACTCTGTAGGTTGGGAATATTGGTGGGCGAGAATTTGCGGAGTCATTAGCACCTGATGTTCAAAAGTTACTTGTAAGGGGCAATGGATTTTTTATGCTTGGTTGAGATTAATAGAAAATGATTCTGTTGACGAAGTGTTTTTTATTCAGATTTCTAGCAGCTACAGACCACTTGTGAGAAAAAAAGCTGCACTATGTCTATTGCGCTTGTATAGAAAAAATCCTGATGTTGTCAATGTAGATGGCTGGTATGTGAACATATGATTTTCTTCACTACAGGATTTATTCCCAATACTATTGCCTTCTGTGCTTATTTGATGGGTTTTCTCTTTTCCTAATTGTTTTAGGGCTGACCGGATGGCACAACTTTTAGATGAACGTGATCTTGGTGTTTTAACATCATCTATGAGCCTTCTTGTTGCCCTTGTATCAAACCACTATGATGCTTACTGGAGTTCTCTTCCAAAATGTGTTAAAATATTAGAACGACTAGCTAGGAACCAGGATATTCCACAAGAGTACACCTACTATGGGATCCCATCTCCTTGGCTTCAGGTTCGTAATATATACATTTTTGTTTTGTTTTATTTGTCAGTCTTCTTTGCATATACCGGATATCATATAAAATCAGCCGCCTATCCTTTTTCCCTATGAAAAAGATTCATCCTGTCAAATATATTTTATTAAAACAATTGCAGCTACATCTGCTTTGTCTATTTTCTGTGCCATTTTCTTCACTTGTTTTTGAAGCTTCCACCAATTAAAGTGGACATTGTCATTTTATTCTTGCATGGGTCAGAGTACCATATACCCAGCACCCTTGCTACTTAGATTATAACTCAACCAGCCTTATAACTTTATTAGCTTAAGCTTATAGAGCATTCTAATCAAAGAAAAATTTGGCAGATGTGGCACCATTTTTTCCTCATTGGATTTAAATGTAGTTTTCTACACAAAGGCTTTTTCTGGGGTTCAAAACTTCGACAAGGTTGAGTTATCTTTAAGTGGCATTGGCCAGCACTGAGAGCCTTGATAATATCTTCATTTTCTTGCTGTGCCTGGATGACTTAGTAAGGCTGAGTCTTTATCATTTAACTTTCTTGGATATTCACCACAGCCCATAAGGCTTGGCTTAGGCAGTGCAGGGGTGAAATGGTGAGCTGGAATGTAATGCATTCTGTAGTTTGTAGCATTTGGTGCATGTAAACGACTTTGTGTTAGACTTATAAATTTTTTTGTTAGGACAGGTCAAGACAATGAGGGCTCTTCAGTATTTTCCGACCGTCGAAGATCCAAATACCAGAAGATCATTATTTGAGGTTCATTTTCTGTCAAGAACTTATTATCAATTGTGGTGGTATATTTTTTTGCATCTTTAAAACGTTGTACTGTTGATTTCAGGTCTTACAGCGGATTTTGATGGGTACTGATGTTGTGAAAAATGTTAATAAGAACAATGCATCACATGCTGTTCTCTTTGAAGCCCTCGCTCTAGTAAGCTTTCTGCAGTACTTTTTATGTATGATTTTGGTATTTAGGCACCATTTATTGAGAATTTCCTTTTAATTTATGTGTGCAGAAGTTGCACTTGCATATAAGTACACCTATTTGGCTGACCATTTTTAATACCTTAGTAATTCCTGTAGTTCTTCTGGTTGCTTTGGCATTGATTTCCACTAAAATCACATTTTTGTGCTGTGAGTGAAAGCAACAAAATATGGTCTCTGTGTGTACAGCCATACATATATAAAGCATATACATTTTGCAGACATGCGTGGAATCATATGAACAGTTTCTCTTATAATTTTGTAAAAATGACTAGGTTGTTTAAGTGAAAGTGGTATCCTCTGGATTTTTCCTCCTGCCCACTTCTTTGAAGGTTAATCAGTATTTTTTAAATGTTTATAAATTTGGGTTTGTGCAGTCATCCAAGATTGTGACACTTGTAATTAAATAAGTTTGGAAAATTTTCTTTGCTAGCTGTCTCTGGAACTCTGTTTTCTTTTCTCCAGAGCACATACACACAAAATTTTTTCATATATATTTTTTTAAAGGCAAGTGATTCTTATGTACTTTGCGTTATAATTGCCCAATTTTAGGTCATGCATCTTGATGCTGAAAAGGAGATGATGTCTCAGTGTGTTGCCCTTCTTGGAAAATTTATTGCTGTCCGAGAACCAAATATCCGATATCTTGGTTTGGTAAGTGGTG
Source organism: Pyrus communis (assembly GCF_963583255.1). Classification (NCBI taxonomy): domain Eukaryota; kingdom Viridiplantae; phylum Streptophyta; class Magnoliopsida; order Rosales; family Rosaceae; genus Pyrus; species Pyrus communis. The sequence goes on along the minus strand of NC_084810.1, from coordinate 16,630,739 downwards.
AAAACACTTATGGTTTCATAATCCTTATTAAACAAAGTTATCAATTGATAAATAACATATTTTTTCATTCATTTTAATGCAAACCTTGACTGAAGAAAACAAAGGAAACTGTGACTATAGCTTAGAAGAGTAAACATGTTACTGCTGGATATGTGTATGATTTAAAGTCACATTGCTTGTGTAGGAAAATATGACCCGCATGTTAATGGTTACTGATGTGCAAGATATCATCAAGAGACATCAGGCTCAGATCATCACCTCATTGAAGGATCCAGACATCAGGTTACAACTGTTGACTGTTTGGTTACTTGCTGAACATGTTAGATATCTGGAATTTGTTTTTCTATAAAAAACAGCATTTGTTTGTTTTTCTTATTGTACTTGCTCTTATTTTAGTGCTTCCTTTTTCTATATCTTAAACCATTTTTGCTTACTGACATTGAATTATATGCTCAGTATACGTAGGCGTGCTCTTGACTTGCTTTATGGTATGTGTGATGTTTCAAATGCAAAGGATATAGTCGAAGAATTATTGCAGGTACATCAAATGCTGGGTGTGTTCTAGTTGGTTTTACAGGATTTTGGTAGATTGTCTCTTGTTCATGTTAGCACACATTTATTTTCTCTGAATTTCATCTGCATTCAGTATCTTAGCACAGCCGATTTTGCCATGCGTGAAGAATTGTCTCTTAAGGCTGCCATTCTTGCAGAAAAGTTTGCCCCCGATCTTTCTTGGTAAGAGTCGATCTTATTTTATTCCAATTCTTTTGAAAAACATGGTCCTCCTCTGAAAGAAATATGATATTGGACATATACGCGCTTGAAGAAATCTGAAAACAGGCCTATGATTCTGAGTTGTTAAGCAACTGTAGTGGGGGATAAAATTACTAAAATAGCCAATGTGATGTAGAACCTGGTAGACAACTAACAGTGAAAAACAAAGAGAAAATGAATGGATAGTTGGATACGTAGGGAATAATAGACGAAGTGACAGAGAAGCGTGAGGTTCATAACGTGTGTAGTGACTCTTGTTTTAAATTAAACACATGTTTTGCTTATAAGGATATATGATATACGTAGGTTGCCATTATAAAAGAGGTGATTTTTCATGACCTTTTGAAATTGTTTAGTCTTGTTTTTGTTCTGCCTGTATTTTCTATTTCCGTTTTTGGTTTGACATATCTGTGGCTCATTATGTGACATTTTACTTTGAAACTACATTTACTATTTTCATCAAGGTCTAGTACAAAATTTACCAAAGATGTGAGTGTGACTGAATGGTGAAAACAGATCAATTTACCTAGCTTCTTTATTTCTGTCCTACACTGTATTCTACTTAGCTACTCGGATTAGTTAGGGTAAAGCTTTATTGAGTTTATTTACACATGCTCACTCGCGCGCGCACATGCATATGTTTGAAAAGTTAGTTTCAGTCAATTTTTTGATTGGGTGGTTTTGTCTGTGAGGGAATTAACTCTGTGGAATTCTGTTATTTAGTTCTATTCTTCTGGATCATTCTGTGCATCTCTTTTGTTATTTGTGGACTCTTGAAGTAATGTATTATGGGAATTAAACCTTTATCAATTTTTTGCATAATGATATTGTACAGGTATGTAGATGTGATTCTTCAATTAATTGACAAGGCTGGAGATTTTGTTAGTGACGATATATGGTTTCGTGTTGTGCAATTTGTTACAAATAACGAAGACTTACAGGTTAGAGTGCTTTGGTGCAATTTAATTGATGGATACGTTCATTTTAGTAACTATTACTGACATGGTATGCATTTGATCAGCCTTATGCAGCAGCAAAAGCTAGGGAGTATCTTGACAAACCTGCTATACATGAGACTATGGTTAAGGTGCGTGTAGACTATGATTTGATTTTCCATACAAGCTTTAATTTAATCTGAAAGAGATTATTGTATGCTGGATTATGTAGCATGTTCTCTTGTAAGACTTGTGTTGACAAAATGCCACATTGACATTCTGGCCAAAATCAACATGATCGATGGCCCAAATCCAGAGTATAGGATAGGAAAAGAATATTTTCTGGCATGAGAGAGAGAGAGAGAGAGAGAGAGAGAGAGAGAGAGAGATCCGTTGCCATTAAATGATTTCATGAGAGCCCATGATCCATATGTAGAGCATGATTGTTTATTAGCTTACATAACATAAGGAGGTTAGAATTGGCTTTGCTATTAGTTTCTTTAGAGATTTCATTGGCATGATGTCATATGCTGCCTTGCTTCCAATAGGTAGTAAGTAAGGTCACTACTTATCCCACTGATGTTGTACCTTTTGGACTTATATTTCTGTAATAAATAAAGTATGTCTTATATAAAAATAATAGAAAGATAAGGTGCTCGAGAATTGTAAGATCACTCTTAATGGAGATTCTCATTATGTTGATATGTTCCAAAAAGAGTCCTATGGTTTTGGGTTCTAGGTTGTGAATTCTAAAGTCTTGGGGCAGAATATGTCTTTACACGTATGATATTCAAGAGTATCATTTCAATTTCAACTTGCCTCAATCTTTAGCGTTCATTCTTTCTCTTGCCTATTTTTTGACCAAATTTAACCATCTAAATAAAATAAATCTCTTGATTTGTTTGGAATGAATACACATACAACAGGTCAGTGCATATATCATCGGAGAATTTGGTCACCTTTTGGCCAGACGCCCTGGGTGCAGTCCAAAGGAATTATTTACCGTCATACATGAGAAGCTTCCTGCTGTAACGTAAGTGGAACTTAAACTTCTCTGTTTCTTATTCTTGCTAAATCCAGTTAGCATTTCCGTATATATCTTACAGATTGTATGATGTATTTGCAGGACATCTACTATACCTATTCTTCTTTCAACATATGCTAAGATCTTTATGCACACTCAACCTCCAGACCAGGAACTACAGAATCAGATCTGGTCAATATTCAACAAGTGAGATTGTCTTCTGTACTTCTACTTTCATGAATTGGTTCTTTTCTGTTAATCAAATTCTGTGTTTTTCTTTATCGCTTGGTTTACTTATGCAATATTCAACAAGTGGGGTTGTCATTTGCGTCTTTACTTTCGTGAATTGGTTCTCTTCTTTTATTAAATTTTATGTTTTTCTTTAGCTCACAATTTCTTCCTTTCAGATATGAGAGTTGCATTGATGTTGAGATACAACAAAGAGCTGCTGAATACCTTGCCTTAAGTAGGAGAGGTGCAGATCTGGTGGATATTTTGGCTGAAATGCCTAAATTTCCTGAGCGGCAGGTACATTTGTTTTGCACTTTCCTTCAGAGGATCAGTCAGTTCACAACACTATCAATTCTTGGAAATTATTGAAACAAACTCTTAATATAAATTTTTTTTTGTTTAATATGTAGTCTGCATTGATCAAGAAGGCTGAAGATACAGAGGTTGATACAGCAGAACAAAGTGCTATCAAGTTGCGGGCCCAGCAGCAAACATCAAGTGCTTTGGTTGTGACCGATCAACGCCCTGCTAATGGGACCTCGCCTGTCAACCAGCTCGGTCTTGTCAAGATGCCCAGCATGAGCAGTAACGCGGTTAGTATTGTATTTTCTTTTCAATAACGATTCTGATCTTTTCTTTCATTCTGTGTATTTGGGGTATGCATGTTGTAGTTTCACATACAAATATTATATCTTATTTTGATTGAACATTGATGCATGTTTGGGTATTGTCACAGGATCACAATTCAACTGACCAAGGGTCGTCTCAGGAAAATGGTACTTTGAGTAAAGTTGATCCTCAGCCACCTTCAGCAGATATCCTTGGTGATCTCTTGGGTCCCCTGGCTATTGAAGGCCGTCCTGCTACTGCTGGTCAGCCGCAGCAGACTGTAACCCCTGGATTAGGAAGCGATCCAAATGCAGTGGATGCTTCAGCAATTGTGCCTGTTGGCGAGGAGCAAAATTCTGTTCAGGTACTTTCTGTAGACATTGTATGCAATCATTGTTGGGTGCTGTATTTCTTCTAAGTTCTAAGATGTAGGTGGAACCTGAAAGAGTTCCAAATGCAGTGTATTCTGCTCTCTAAATTGGACTGTCAATCAGATATTGATGTTTTATACTGGTTAATTGGTATTTTCTGTTTTTAGAAGTAATGGTGTTTTTTGAGTAGCTTAATACGCTAACTATTAGATATATGTGTTTGCCTTTGTTTGTTTTTTTTTTTGTTTGGTCAGTTATACTTATTTTCTAATATGTGTTAACAAATTTTATAATTCTTAAATGCAGCCAATAGGAAATATTGCTGAAAGATTTCATGCTCTCTGCTTGAAAGATAGTGGTGTTCTATACGAAGATCCTAATATTCAGGTTTTCCCCGAAATTATAACCATATTTTCTTGTTTATAGATGTGATAGTTTCCATTTTTTCTTTGAGATTATGAAAATTCAGCAAGGCCTTATTAGGCTTATATTGACATTCTTGTGATGTTATTCCAGATTGGAGTTAAATCCGAGTGGCGGCTACATCAAGGATTTCTTGTTCTTTTCTTGGGAAACAAAAATACTTCACCACTTGTGTCAGTTCAGGCTATAATATTGCCTCCCTCTCATTTGAAAATGGAGCTCTCACTAGTACCGGATACTATTCCTCCCAGGGCACAGGTAATAAATGTTACCCTTATAATTAAGCTTTGGTGGTTGATCTTTCTCCCTCTCTAATATTTATTAGCTTTGTGTATTTCTATTTCTTTTTGTTTTGTTGTGTAGGTACAATGCCCGCTTGAAGTTGTGAATCTCAGACCTAGCAGGGATGTAGCGGTTCTTGACTTTTCCTACAAGTTCGGTAACAATATGGTACCTACTCTAAAATTCTTGTGTTTTTATCGTGCAATGAAGCAGAAAATAGGTCATATTTGTGGCTTCAGATACTTATAGTAACCCTTTTGTAGGTCAATGTCAAACTTCGCCTCCCAGCTGTCTTAAGTAAATTTCTTCAGCCTATTCCGGTGTCTACTGAAGAGTTCTTTCCCCAGTGGAGATCACTATCGGGGCCACCTCTGAAGCTTCAAGAAGTGGTATGTGTGTTAAGAATTTGTCACATTTGTGATTTTTGTGTTGAAGAAGAAATTCCTTTTATGGGTTAAAACTAATCGACAACCATTTATATTGAGTCATTGACAAAGTAAATTCCTAATGACATGAGCGCTTGTTAGTCTCTTTCATTCAGCTTTTGCGGAATAATTCATAGACTTGTATAGTGTAAGTTGTGCCCTCTATAAATTGATTGACGATTTCATTACCATCAAACTCTGATGGGAAGGTTGTGCTGATATTTTGTAATCTACTGGAAAGCGGGATGTTAGAACCTGTTAAGTGTTACACGTATCAGAATAATAAACACATACTAACCAGTTTGTAGTAAAGTTTTAGCATTGTTCAAGCAGCTTATTGCTAACCCCAGGTCGAGGTTAAATTGTTATACATTGGCTAGCTTCTGTATTTGGCATGTGGTGAAATTGTCCAGTAAACAATGCAGGTTAGAGGTGTCAAACCAATGCCACTTGTAGAAATGGCGAATCTACTTAACAGTTTCCGGTTGATGGTTTGTCCAGCGCTTGTAAGTTCCCTTCTTATGTTTTAAATTTTCCTTGCAAGTCTGCCAGTTATTTAAGGTGGTCACTAATGTATTCTCTATTTTAGGATCCAAATCCAAATAATCTTGTTGCAAGTACAACATTTTACTCAGAAAATACACGGGCCATGCTTTGCTTGGTAAGAGCTATATGTTTGTTTCCAGGACTTCAGACTTTAATTGGTGGTATTACGGCACAGCCGAACCCCCAATTGTCGGTTTATTATTATAGATAACAATATGTTTCTTGAAAATGATTCTTTAGAATTGTAACAGGCCGCTCATTCTTTAGCTTGTTTTACTCTCCTCAGGTTAGAATAGAAACAGATCCAGCAGACAGAACACAGTTGCGTATGACAGTTGCTTCAGGGGACCCTACATTAACGCTTGAGTATGTATTGTTAACCTTAAAATTTTCTGACTTGGAAGTTGGAAGATAGAATCCTCTGACCTCCGAATGATGTGCAGGTTGAAGGAGTTCATCAAGGAACAATTAGTTTTCATGCCTCCAGCCCCTCATGCACCTGGACCAGTGCCGCCAACACCTCCAGTAGCTCAACCAACCAGCCCGGTTGCAGCATTAACAGATCCCGGGGCTATGCTGGCCGGCCTGCTGTGATGTGTGAGGATTTGTTCATTATACACTCGTAAATCTGATTTATACAACCTGCCCAGTGGCCTCTCCCGCGCAAAGTTGAAGAGGTGGACAAACAAAATCCCGATGCAAGGGCTGACGGAATTGAGGTGTGAGCTAATTTGTGCGGGCGGCTTAGGTGTTCGAGTGGATCTCTCCACGGGCGGTTGGTCGGGGTTTTTAGATTTTTTTTTTCTGTACAATACAATTGTGCGTACGTGAGAAATTTTCGCGGTTTTGGGGTGAGGGTGTTTTTACATATCTTGCTCGTTTCACATTTTACAGATCTTCCCAGTGTCTGTCAGTGGATTGGCTTCTGTAGTTACATGATGAAGTAGATTAGTTGTAATAGCTTGTATTTGTTTGTTGATGCATGACCATAATCTTTCTTCTCAGTAATACAAATTATTGGGTTGATCTGCAGTGTGTGATATGTGTTGCCCCTTTGGGTACAAAATGTTTACACTAAAGGGTGCGGGAATAAATTCCCTCCATGTGACGCCCTATTAGCCATTCTGCCCTAATGTTTCCGTGTGCCATAATATCCCTCGAATAATCTACAACTCTAGTTCTCAAGATCCATTAACAATCTCCATAATTCCATTGACTCCTTGTATAGCCGTCATGGTTTTTATCTATTTATAAAGTGAGAATTTTCAACACATTGCATAACCAACACTTGAATTACCAGAACCTCAAAAGTTAGCAAAGAATGGATCACAAAAAATTACGTAGACAGATTAAAAATTCATTCCATGAGCATTACAAAGCCATGCGAGGGGGATTAGCAAAACCATACTCAGAAGGTGTCATTTGTAAATTTCTCGTACATGCCTTTCTAATTTTAGTGATCCATTTCTTGCAACTCGAGCTCAATTCCTTGGAACTTGAAAATCCTTTTACCGAAATGTAGACAGATTCTATCCCTTTGGAAATGTGTCCAAACTAAATAGCATCATTAAATCGGTGAAGACACAATTCAAAGTTAATGTTTGACGGGTTGAAGAGTATCACGGATAGATTACGCTCCTGACTTGAGTCCAGAATATATAGAGACTCATAGACTTAGCGTACACACTGAAAAATCTCCCGTGTTCTCACACCACTTATTATACTAAGCGTCGCTTGAGGTACCGGATTACATTTCAGAAAAACACAATAACTTGCACGGGAAGTCACTCATTGGCACAAGCAACATTCCACAACATAAAAAATACTCCTCATTACGACATGATTTCATAACATGAAAAATTGTGGTCTGAATTTCATTTACACAAGCAATTCAATCAGATAAGCCCCAAAAACCTGCTTATCGTCTGAACTCTTTGTTCAGACCCAAAAAATACGAAGGCAGTGAAACAATAACTCCCCATTTTCTGGTTACGGAAAAATTGGACACTTTACAGTAGAGCTCCAAACCCCCTACTAATTAACATTGAGGTGCCCAACCATTTTTTAATTGGGAAGTCACAATTCAGCTTCCCAAACTTCTCAGTGTAACTGAATGTGCCAGAGGCTCAGAAACGCCGGTGGGAAGTAAAGAGAACTGAAATTTCCATATTTGATGTCTCGCCTTCTCATAAATCAAAAAATTTAACAACCATCAAGAGTCATTACCTTGCAACTTCTCGTCCAGGAGATCTCCCTCCGAAACAAAGCTTGAAGCCTTAGAAGGATGGCAAAAACAGCTACCGCCACTCTCTGCACTGGCCACACTTCCAGCTTCCATTCGCCAATGATGATTCAATCCAAGGAGAACACTCACTGTGTATCAATAGCCCACAGTTCTGGCAGGAAAGATTGGGTGATGGTTCTTGAAGTGAACATACCTGACATTGCATCATCTCAACAGCAGACTTTACTTCATCACTGAAAGTAGCCATGTTATATTGATCAGGGTCTCCATCCTGGAAAACTGTATATTGGTTTTCCAGATTTCCCGATTCATCTACAAGTGCTTGGAATCCATCAAACTGGTCACCATCATCAGGTGCCAGCAACTCATTGATAGTGAAGACAGTTTGCGGTTCCATATTCTCATAGTTTAGATCTTCATAGTCATGCACCGTCTCACCTTCAACTCCATTCATGGAGTTATCCCATCCAACATGGGATGGTGCGAAGTCCATAGAATTTGACAGGTAATTCGTTTCACCATGTGTAGATATTCCAGGATGAGATATGTTACTCTCATGAAAGCCATCTACATCCTCTTCACGCTTAATACCCCTCCTCACTGGTAATTTCCTAGGCCCGGGCTCAGCAGTATTCCATTGAGCATTAACTTCCGAATCGTACTCTGTAACTAACTCGACTTTAGCAAGAGAAAAGAGAAGAGGATCACCATCCTGCATGGGCACTTCCTCCATGGGAAATATTGGAGTAGCAGGTTCGCAGACTTTAGAATCAGATATGGAAAAGGTTGCAGAATCAGAGTCTTCTCCAACTGTTTCTTGCTTTGGACGCCTAGTGTGAACCTTCTTGTTCTCTTGCGTCTTTATGTTTGTAGGATCAGTGTAAGGACACACAGGTGATTTTATCCTCCGACACTTGCAACACTTGAAACCAGCCACTTCAGAAATCTTTGACTGGTCAAGCTCAACAGCTTCAGCATGGTACCAATCTGCATCAACACAAAGACAATCAATCTTAGACACACACACACACACAGAGGTGGTACGAGAGAGAGAGAGAGAGAGAGAGAGAGAGAGAGAGAGAGAGAGAGAGAGAGAAGAGAGAGTGCCAAAAATTCCACTTGTGGAAGCACACTTACTTTTGCAAGTTTCGCAGCATATATACATCAGATCTGACTGATATGCCATATGGCACAGGTGGCAAACAGGATACAACCCATGCACTTCTGAACCATCTGCAAGAAGTATATTATTAAGCCGGAAATCAGTGTCAGTTTCCGGGCCCCCCTTCTTCTTCCATATAATACCCCAGGAACGAATGCCGTGACGATTTTTTGCTGCCAAAGCAGAGTCTGAAGTTGCCTGTTTCTTCTCAGAACGAGTCCCCTGCCCTCTGACATGTGTTACTGGTTGATTGTAGTTTTTAGGCCTTGCAACACTGGTGACTGTCATGGGAGTTCGATATTCCTGCATTTGCAAGTGCAAAGGACTAGTTGGAGACTCCTTCAAGTTTTCATTTTTAATGAGAGCCTTTGCATGGTAGCACTGCTTGCAAGTGATCAAAAACTCAACTTCTTCATTTGTAGAAACTGTTGAACTTATGGTACAGTCCTCATGACAATAACCTGACAAAAATAAAGAAGAAATTGCAAACATTGATGAATAAATTTTACACCTTTAAGATGTTGGTATTTGATCATATAGTTAGCAAATTGTGCATTTAAAAAAAAGTTGGTAGTTACTTAACCACTCATGCATAATTCACATTTTTAAGAGATTCCTAATTAAAACACTGCACTAGTAAAGGCCAAAAGAAGGTTCGTCAATGTACCTTGACAGGCACTGCACTTGACTGCATTCCTGAATTACAACAGAGAAATGATGACTCAGTTTTTGACATAGCAGTATAGACAACTTAACAATTGAAAAGAATAAATTGTATGAAGTAATTACCGCATTAAAACATTCAGTTGACATGAAGAGCAGGAACACAAGTCCAGATTATCTCTCTTACACACAAGATAGAAAAATATATCCCTGCGGGGAACCTTCCACTGCTCTTTCTGTAACTTGCGGAACATATTCAAAGGCTGCTCAGCTGATGGCAAAAGAGCTTTGCCCACCCTTTCTTCATATTCTTTAATCAAATACAAAGGAATGCGCAGTTCAGGAAACCAAAACTTGTTATATCCATCTTGACTTTCCTCTATTTCAATGATACTCTTCATTACACGGTTAGGCAGATGCTTTTGACCACCGAAATCAACCCCATATATGTTACTGTTCTTCACAAATTTTTTATCACATATATTTGCATTTCTAAAAACAGAAGCTTCTGTCTCCACACCCTTCCCATCAGGGACGTTCTGCTCAGGACGAACAAGATCACTCCATCTCAGGTGACAATCCAAATATCTGACCTGGTGAAATATTACAGTTGAAATTTCTTATCAACAACATACCTCATGAGGTAACTTATATCTTGTTTGGATGTGCTTTTACAATGACTAAAAGCGCTTTTGATGAAAATGTTTTTATAAAATCTTTAGTAAAGATGAAAGTAAATGCTGAAAAAGCACTTAAAATGCTTCCTGGAAGAAGTACATAACTGGCAATTCTTGTGGAAAGCACTTCAAGTGCTTTTGGAACCCAAAATCATTTTTTCTAAAAGAGCTTTCAGTCATTTTAAAAGCACATCCAAACGAGCCCTTAATATGCGGCCAGGCCAAGAGATATATAAAGAAAGTGAGAGGGGTGAACAGAGCAAGGAATTTAGGTATTTGCAAGTTAATAACAAACCTGAAGCGCAAGCTGTGGTGCATTCTTACTCATTTCAACTGCAGCCCTCCATACTGATTGTCTGCTTCTTTTAGGAATCTCAGAACCATCAGCATAAGATATACCAGAAATTTTCTTCCAACCACCTAGTGGACCACAAAAAACCCATTAGTACACATCCCTACCCCTCCCAACAGCGCTGGAAATGAAAACCTTCAATAGTTCAAAGATATCATACGGGGAAAAACAGATAGTTTTGCAGAAAGACAAAGACAGAAGTTACCTTGGCGAGCTGCTTTTTTAACCAAAGAACGAGATAAAATTGCTCTCTGAAATATAAGCTTTGATAGCTTCCCACCTAGCCACCAGACAAAACTCTGGTCATGGCAATCATCATCTTTATCATCATGAATTGCATTCTGCTTCCTGCCCCTTCTGTTTGGTCCGCGTTTTTGTGTTGTACCAACAGAGCAAGTTGGACTTTGAATCATGGATGAATCAACCAACCAATCATCCACAAGCTTTATCCACTCCCCAGACAGAGCAATGGTTCGTATATTTGCCTCAAGCTGCAGATAAGAGACGGATCATCCATCAGAACATATACATAGACATGAAAATATATATCACAAAATAATTCACCCATTTATAGGATTATAAGGCTAATAAACCACAGGTCGCAATTTAGGGGAGAACCTACCCAGGCATCTTATGGAACTTTGAGTAACACATACACACACACACTGTTGCTATAAATATTGTTTAAAAAAACTAACAAAAAGCAGAAGTAGGCACTATACTGCAACCAAAGTAGTAGAAAAATACAAGAGGCTTATTTCACTAAAATCTTCCGGTGCAGATTCAGCAGCATAACTAAAACGTTTTCACAAATGCTAGAATAGTAAAGTGATTGCACTTGTATTGCACTGATTCCTACTAAATTTGTATAACTTGGCTGGCATTGGTCTCTCTCACATCTCTCTAATCCTTACTGGCCAGGTAAAAAAGAAAAAAATCTTATATATGACCAAACGAATGAAAATGATCAATGAAATTGAAAATTTAATTGGCAAACTTCTTCAAAGTTAATTGCATAATTGCCAATTAGTAAGAATTTCAAAATCTCATGCTTTCAGTATATCTACTGAACTTAAAAGTTCAGATTGAAACTCAAACCAGATCGCAAAAGTTAGACATAAATGGAAATAATTGTCCCTATAATCCTGCAACAAATTTTCCTATTAAGTGATTTAAAATTGGTCCTCTGATTTCAGTAGTCCATTTAATCTATCCAAATTCATTTTAGGCGTCACTTGTCAGTAATTGACATAAGAAGCTAATGATGAGGGGCATATCATAAACAGTACCATTGGGTTTCATGTGGTGAAGCTCATGGAGGATAGAAACTAAGGCCCCTTTCACTAACCGCTACTGCCTAGTAGAAAAGTACTGGACCAATTAAAATCTACACAAAAAAACCAGACACTAGGATATTAAAAACTTACTTCAAGCAATAGCGCTTTTATTGCACTGAAAGTTGATCCTTGATAAATTTGTTTGCGCCACTGGTTTCTATAATTTTCATTGACAAATGGTCCAGTTACTAGGCCACGTAAACTCTCCTCCATGTACAATACATATGTTGCAATGCTTACAATATTCCCCTCCCCATTCTTTATAGGATGCAGGCTGGCAAGGGTCTTCATAGTACCTTTGGTGGCACTCAAAGCAGCATGATTTAGCATACATCCTCTCTTGCTTGAAACTGAAGCCTTACAAGAAAGACACCAACCGCACCTCTCCCTTGGAACCTCCACAAGCTTCTTTTCAGAACTTGGCCAAAAGAAACGTGAGGCTGTTAATGAGAAGGCTTTTGTTTGCAATGAAATGTTTGCAGATGCAGCTTTCCTGGGATTGCCTAAAGCATGACTATCTGAGACTCGAGTTTCTTCTGATGATATTGCAGCAAGTTTGGAAGCAGCAGATGCAGCAAACTCCCCGTGCATATAGTAATTTATGTATGCCTGAGGTTTATAAAAAGCCCCCATGCATGCATGCTCATTGTGACAGTTGTTGATGTTCCCTGAGGTGCATGTACTACGAGGTATTGCAACTGAGATTTGGTGGGTCAGATGAGATGGATCAGCCAGCTGGGTACCAGTAGCAGTTGGTACAGAGAATTCCATTTTCTGCCTTGTACGTATCTTGATAATCAAAGGCCGGCGCTCCTGTGGTGTACTGACCCCATTGCTCTGAGAATTAGGAAGGTCAACTTGAATCTTATCAGAGGCATTGAGAGATGAAGCTGCCATGTAACCTAAGTTGGTTTCACTTACACTAGTCACATGATTCTCAGCCTTAATCGGAGCTGTAACTGTATGATTTTCCTTGCCAGGCAAAGGAAGTGACTGCATAGAAGATTTTGCACCTTCGTTTGTATTTTCCAATGGAATTTCTGTTTCAGTCGCTTGTGGAAGAGAGAAGACACTTTCTGGGATACTCCAATATTGTAAAATTGCCTTGCAAACCTCTGAGTATAAAGCTGTATGTTGGCCAGATGAATGTAAAACTTTAAGGGCTTTTGGAATGTCATTCTGATTGTAATATCTAATACATGGTTCTGTGTTGATAGTTGCCTTGAGCCTGCAAAAATCATGCCAGGAGATTAAAAACCGGATAGGTTGAATGACATTCCAAATGAATGAGTAGACATTAAGAGCAAGACATACAGACAGAACTAAAGAAAAAAATCAAAGTCTGAGGCAGAGATGGAGGCATGTCCACAAACCAATAAGAATGATTTTTTTTGGAAAAAAGGGTTCATCAGTAATTAAAATACATAGCAAACACAACAATGGGGGAACTAAAAACCAAAGATGTTGATAACATACACCAGTAAGTGGTTGCAAGTACCCATGAAGATGTGCTCGTAGGAATCGATGCCAAATATTTGTGCTCCTTTAACGGATGTTCCCATTGTAATTGTTGGCCCAATCTTATTAATTGTGCACTCAGGACAATACCAGGACCCTTCCGGTATAGACAATTTCATAACACCTATACACCTTGTGTGATAAGCAGAAGGACACCCATCACAGCAAAGCAAGGTTCCATCCATACCACAAAGCCGACATTCATCAGAGTTACGATCTACATCATCCACATCCTCTTTCACACCTTTGGAACTAAATGAATTTGCATTACCAGATGCCCGATTAATTTCCACCTCTTCTCTGTCCTTCCAGGCAGAAGTTTTGGAATATCTCGGATGGACTCTTCTTGGCCCACTTACAAGAGGATTAGTCACTTCTGCATCACAATCTATTCCGATTTCTGATTCTTCGCGCATGTCTAATTCATCTCTCAGATCTTTAGCATCTAAGACATCATCGCAAAGGATTTGCAAAATAATTAACTTTCTACCAACTGATAATAGATAATACTCCTTGTCCATAACCTCATTATAAAAGCCTTTCCACTCAGGTCCTTTTGCATATCCCATAATTGTCAAATACTGGACCAAGTAAACAGGCCAAGTCAATGTATCAATCAAGTTCCAATCAATGCACCTGCAAATAAATTGTAAACATAATCCTAAAAGTTTAGTAATGGAATGGTAAATACAAACATCAGATATATCTATATAGAATAATAATTTACTGCAATTATTTTTCTGTTTGTAAAACATAGTACAAGAAGGGAAACTCGGTTAACACCATATGCTGTATGCACTTGAAGCTAATATGGCTCCTTCAATATAATGATATTGTAAAAGATCCAATCATCTAATGCACTGAGAGTTGTATGTATATGTACCTCAAACACTTTTGTGCTGCCTCTGAGCCATCAGATGAGAGTGTTTCAAGATGACCCCGCAAGGCACGCAGTAAAGCAACATGAATTGCATCCAACAGTGTGTTTGGAGCAATGCAATTAAGCGAACCCACAAAATCATCCAATGTAAATGGGTTCAAGAACAGGGAGATGCTAAATGATCGCAAGAAACCATACACGGAGAAAAGATGTGAAACATATTGCTCTGGCACGCCTATGGTTCCTGAAGAAGGGGGCAACTGTGGCGGTGGGACAGACAGTGGCTCATCACCAAAACCCATATCCTTATCCTCTGCATACTCACTCGAATCACTAGACGAGTCATCACCACCTTCAATTTGAATCTCATCACTTTTGATCTTTACTCCACCACTCAACTCACCCAATGCAGGTGAATCAATCCTATCCACCTCATGGGCTGATTTTGTCACATTCTTATCCAACCCAGCTGCAGTTTCCCTACTCAATTTCAACACCAAATCATCTAACTTCTTCCTCCTAACGCTCAAACCAATGTCAAGATCATCATCACGAACAAGGATGCCACGAATCTCGCCACTCTCCAAGTCCTCGCAATCGCCATCTTCGTAATTAACTCTGTACAACCCGGCATTGTAATACACAACTCTCCCAAGAAAAACCCCACTCCTCCCGAAGTCTTTCAACACATATCTACCCACCAACACAATCGACCTTGTCTCAACAACCCGTTTCTTAGCTTCAGGACCCGATTTCCGGTCCTTTTCATCCTCCGCTTTACGCTTCCTAGGGCGACCCCTTTTTTTAACTACCGGATTGTCCATTTAGCCAATCCGATCGGATTCCAACCGGAAATCAAGCCGCCACAAAAACCCTAAGCTTTTTACCCAAAATTAAAGCCCCTCCCCTATCCCTAAGCAGTAAGATATGGATAATACTTCATCTAAAATGCTGCAAAATCCAGGTGGCTTCGGGCAGATCCTGTCGTACCAAAATACAAAAACAATCGAGAAGTGAATCTAAAATTGTTCGAACTAAATTCCAATAAAAATAGCATTCAGATTCAAAAAATTGTGCTATTTTTTTTGTGCTTCTGATTGAGAAAGGGAATAAATATATATGTGCAACTGCGGTACCTAGTTAGGGTATAACCGCCATTAGAGACGCCTCTGGGAGCTTTGCGAGAGAAAGAGAGAGCGCCACACAGAGAGGGAATAGAGAGAGAGAGAGAGAAGCCCTATTGGGAGAAAACAACTGCCTCTCCCCCCTTATCCCTGCCCGAGTTAAATTGTCACGCGTGCGGGATATCCATGACTCGGAACTCAGTTTCTTCACGAGTCGCCAGTTTGAACTCGGGCGACGCATGTTTACCAAAATTGAAACAAATAAGCATCGGCAGGTTTTTTTTTTTTTTTTTTTTTTTTTTTTTTTGTGCTGCGGCTCTGTGATACTCTGCGGGCCCACTTTTTTTATAACAAACGTGAGATCCATTTTTCCATTTAGGACATTTTCTTATAGTTTATATCATTTGGTCACTTAGTATTACAGTCTAATAGAGATATTTCTTTTTATTTGTAAGTGAAATTTTTTATATTCGATTCTCACTAAACACGAACCTGGACACATTATTGCTAGCTCATTGTGAGGCTAAGACCTCTCACAATGGGCTAGCATTTTGTCATTTTAGACTAGGGGCTGTTGGAATGTTGAAATTTTTTATAAGAATTTATAGAACTGAGGGTATTTAATCAAAATTTTAAAGGAGTTATATAAGTTGTAGAATTTTGAATGTGTCTGTAGATATCGAAATTTCGGTGAAATGAATGTTGACCAATAATTAAAATTTCAACGCTCACGTGTCACATAAATTTTACACGTAGCGTGTGACTCAACGAAAAAATTGAAATAAATCGGAAAAGTCATCAAACAGGACATGTGTCAACACCTGGCAGAAATGATTTATTTCATCTGATTATTTAAATCCAAAAATCAAATTTTGGAATTCTATAAATAGGAAGCCAAGGCATTCATTTTGGCAATGAATGAATATCACACCAAAACTTTGAAGCTTTGAAACTCTAAAGCTCTTAAGCAAATCCCGAAGGATCAAGAAAGCTCTTTTCGTTCTTCATCAAATCCTCTTTCAAGATCAAGCCCGAACGACCCTTGAAGAACTTCCACCAACTTAAGATCAAGCCCCGACCGCCCTTGAAGAAAGTGTTCATCGTTCATCATCCGTTCATCCTAAGATCAAGCCCTAACAGTTCTTTGGATCAACAACATCAACAAATCCACACATCCAACCGTTCTTCAAGATCAAGCCCAAAAGCCCTTGAAGATCCGTTCATCATTGTTCTTCAAGATCAACCCCAAAAGCCCTTGAAGACATATGCACAACCATTATTCAAAGATCAAGCCCTGAAAGGTCTTGAAGAAGCTCCCACCTGTTCACCCTAAGATCAAGCCCCAACGGCCCTTTGGATCAACAACTTCAAGATCAAGCCCAAAAGCCCTTGAAGATCTGTTCATCCATGTTTTTCAAGATCAAGCCCCGACGACCCTTGAAGAAACTTCCAACTGTTCATCCAAGATCAAGTCTCGATAGCCCTTGGATCAACAACACGTCAACAAACCAACATCTTACGGAGATCAAATCAGAGGACCAAATTACAAAGAGATTGTAACCCCAAAATCATTAATACAAAAAATATATTTTGTACACGTGTTCTTGTCTCGTTCGTCATTAGGAATTTTCGTATTTACAAATTTGGCACGCCCAGTAGAACAATTTCTACCTCTCATCTCTTTCTCCGTTCAAGAAAACCAAAGCACACCTCCAAAATCAATGGCATCAAGCAAGGGACAAGCCATTCTTGCAACCACCAAGGGAAGAAGCCTGAGCACTTCCGCCACGAATGGAGCATCCATTGGCGCCACAACCACTTCTCAACATGCCGCTTCAAAGTTGGTACCACTAAGCTAGCAAGGGGAGCATCAAAGGCGCGAGTCCGTCATCAACCTGACCTTGCCGGGGGCACCGAAGCATGCTGTTGAGGCGCACAAGATGACGTCCCAAAATGGCCAATGGGGTTCTTCGTCAGTACCCTGGATATAAGAAGTAAAGTCATGCCTATTGGTTGCACAAGTCATGACCATTGGCGTTACCTCTATTAAAGAACAACTTGTTCAAATGAGTGAAGTAATTGCAAGGCTTACAAGGACCGCAAAGGAGAAAGACTTGCAAATTACCGCACTCATCAACTGATTGAAGGCGCAACATGACGAAAAAGTTGACCGCGACCCGAAGGTTGATCCACTAAAGAGAGAAACTGACGAAGATGAGCCTTTGGTGGAGAAAGACGTAGAGAAGCCGGAGCCAGACTAAGCAATGACACTCATGGGATCTCTTTTCATCCAGCAGCTTCAGGACATAATTGCCAACACCGTCAGAGCACAGGTGGGAATCACTTCGCGAGATGCACTGCTATACTCAAAGCCATACACCAAGAGTATTGATAGCTTGTGTATGCCGTCAGGGTATCAACTACCAAAGTTCATGTCGTTTGACGGAAAGGGAAACCCAAAGCAACATGTCGCCTATTTCATTGAAACTTGCAACAATGTTAGGATGGAAGGAGACTACCTCGTCAAGCAATTCGTGCACTTGCTAAAAGGTAACGCATTTGACTGGTACATCGACCTTGAGCCCGAGTCTATCAATAGTTGGGATCAGTTAGAAAGGGAATTCCTTAATCGCTTCTACAGCACTCACCGTACTGTGAGCATGCTGGAGCTGACCAGTACGAAACAGTGGAAGGATGAACTTGTCGTCGACTACATCAATAAATTGAGTTCATTAAGTCTGGATTGCAAAGATCGGCTTTCTGAAACCTCTGCCATTGAGATATGCGTTCAAGGCATGCAGTGGGGACTACACTACATCCTTTAAGGCATCAAACCATGAACCTTTGAGGAGTTAGCCACCGGCGCCCATGATATGGAGTTAAGCATCGCCCATCATGGAAAGAAAGAACCGATCACTGACTATAAGAAGGACAAAGTTTTGGGGTCAAAGATGGATAAGGCTGCTTGGAAACCTACCAAGGAAGCAATGACGGTCAACACAACTCTAGTCAAAATCTCTACACGAGGCAAGACGATTCAAACTGAAGCTTTTCGTGATTAAGAGATGCGTAGACGCACTTTGTAGGAGCTTGAGAAGAAGACTTATCCATTCCCCAACTCTGATGTGGTTGCCATGTTGAAAGACTTGCTTGACAAGAAGGTGATCGACCTACTTGAGTGCAGATTGCCGAAAAAGATGAATCGTACTAACAGTCCAAGGTACTGCAAATTCCACCGCTTCATCAGTCATCCGACTGAAAAGTGCTTCGTGCTGAAAGATCTCATCATGAAGCTGGCTCAGAAAGGAATCATTGAGCTAGATCTTGACGATGTGGTGAAGTCAAACTATACCGTCGTCACTTCTGGCTCTTTCGACTCAAAATCTTCACCTCAACCGTTGGGGGCATGCTCTAAAACCATGTCAGTCAAGTCAAGTCAAGTTGAAGGATGGACCTATGTCAGTCCAAAGAAAATGCACAAGAAGCATACGTCTCTTCCACAAGTTCACCAATCGGAAATGGGGCAAAGCAGCTCTCGTCAACCTTCAAAGCTATATGAAAGTGTTGAGGATGATGAAATTGTGACATGAAGATCGTCCGTTGCCGTCACGATGAGCAATTTCTTCCCCAAAGACTTCTTCAATCACTCGGTCAAGACTCTTTGCTATGAAGATTGCAAAGAATGCCTCTCCAAGATCGTTTGACAAATTCACAAAGCTCTTTGTTCGCACAAGCCTAAAAGGCGACAACAAATGCTCCTTGCCTGCGCGAGTTAAAACTATAAATGGCACCAAGATGCTCATTGCCTAAACGAGTCGAAACTACAAACGGCACCAAGACGCTCCTTGCCTACACGAGCTGAAACTGCAAACGACAACAAATGTTCTTTGCCTGCACGAGCTAAAACTGCAAGATGGCATCAAGCGCTCCTGGCCCGTAAGAGCATAAACTGTGTGCGGCAAAATCATCATCAAAATCACCATTAAAACCATCCAAAAATCCATCGCTTATTTGAACTACGTTATGACTTGATCTCTTCTTTGGAAGGGTACGTAGACAGCTCAAACGTTCAACTTCGAGTTCAGTCACATCAAAATAAAAAAATACATGTTTTATTCAAGGTGGCTAGTGAAAGTCAATTTTATTGCAAAGGCAACAATTTTTCTTTGTACATAATTTAAATTAAAAAAAAAAAGGAAAAAAAGAAAAAAAAAAGAGCACTCTGTAGCTTGCATTTTCTTTATGGGCTTGGTGGTGCCTCCACAAACCCTGCCAAAGAAAGCCTTAAAAGATCTACAAAAGAAATCCTCTCCCAGGTTAGCCCTTCAAAACCGTAGCCCAAAAGCTAGGCCTAAGCCCACTCTCTACCATACCTTTTCAAAGTCGCCGAGACAGGTGCTTCTTCGGCGTTCAAATCTCTCTCACAGAACAGCTTGCGGATAAAGCCCTCTACTACAGCATTAAGTCGCAGCTCAAGTCGACGATGTCGCCACCTCATCTTTTTGGAATCAATGCATCAAAGGCGCGAATCCTCCAATTGTCTTATCCGAGCCCTCATTCAGCAGCAACAGCGCCTTGAGTGGCCTCAAACTCCCAGATCCCCTTTCTGTTATAGCGGCGGAGGCGAAGACATTGCCGGAGGCTCTTCTCATTTGCAGACAAGTATGATTGGATGCTCATGATCGTCGGGAAACTTGGGTCATAGAGTAGGTGTCATTGGATGGGCATCCTGCAATGTTAATTCGAGAGGTGTCTGAACAGGAGCCTCGAAGAAAAATGATTGCTCAGAAGACCCGATACTCACAAAATCAGGCCGGTCAGGGTTTATGTCCGGCTCGATCTCATCCTAAGTCGCCATCTCACCATATTCGTTCTAGCCAACTAAAAAGACCAGCGAGATTCCCGGATGTGTCGTACATCCATCGCCGAATCCATCATTAAATTCACTTCAAGCTCGAGCCTCTAATCAAAGCAGCCACCTGTAGATTATAAACTTATCCAGCAACATCTTCAATAGAACAATCCTATCCCAGGCTTACTCATCCGTCCTGTTACCGGCGATTGTTGCTGTTGTTGAGACCGGGAGGATCGACGGAGGTGTGGCGCTGCAACAGGAGTTTCCTCACGTGGGTTTCCTAAAAAAAGACGAGGAAGATGAGCTTTCACCGTTGTTGAGGAGCGGCCAATCAAATTTGCCCTTTGGGTTTTGATCTGGGTATCTGTGTCATTTGCTTGGTTTACGGCTGCAAATGCTGCTGCTGTAGTGGCGGCTGATTTCATTAGAGCCTCATGTGGCTTGAAGATTGTGACTGTGCTTTGGAACTTCGGCTGGCCTGATGAGGTTGTGTTGTTTGCTCTTGCCACACTTCCGGTTATTGAGCTTCGAGGGGCTTAGAAGGATCAACGGGGACTTGTGGCGCCAGTTGTGAAGGCGGACTTAAGGATGAGGTTGGAGATTGCAGAGGAGAAATCTGACGGCGAAGAACTTTAGTGACTGCTGTCAAACGACTAGCCGGTCGTGAAGCTCAATGTTTTGCACTACCTCAGGTTCGTCATTCTAGCCACTGTGATCGAAATCAGCGAAGAGCTTCAGTAACCGCCGTTAAACAACTAGCCGATTATGAATCTCGATGCCTTACACTCTGCCTCAAGCTCTAGTTGCTTTTGCACCTCCGCGACGGCAGGCAGTACAACGAGTGTGCAGTAGCTGTGCTTGGTGGCTGTGCTTAGTGGCTATGCTCGATGCACTCGGTCTGGGTCTTCACCCACAAACGCAGCCTTGCAGAGCACTATATATATAAAAGAAAAAAAATGGTGGAATCTTAATGGACAGCACCATGCAAAAAAAAAAAAAAAAAAAAAAAAAAAAAAAAAAAAAAAAAAGGTTATAAAGGTTTCGGTGCATCAGGCACCATCTAAAAGAAATTAAAAAAAATAATAGCCATCATTTGTTAAGGGATGGTGGCGTGCAGAAAGCAAAAGGAACAGACATGCAAATTGGGAAGAGAAAACAAAAATATATATACACACACACACATGAGTTAAAAAAAAATTACAGAAATGTGGATGTACATGTACATGAGTTAAAAAAAAAATTAAAAAAAATAAAAAGGCCTTCATTGATCAGGGGGAGCCTCATCACTCGGCGGAACTCCAGAAAGAAGAGGCGCCGGAGGTTGATTGTTGAGAGCTTCAACACTTGGTAAAACTCCAGAGGACGAAGGTGGTCAAGCTTTCTCTTCATGCTCGTTGAGTAACTATTAGCAAGCATGTGCAACTCTCTGTTTTCATGCTTAAGCCCTCTAATCTCTTGCTTAAGACTCGCTACCTCAGCCATAAGTGACTCAACTTGACGAGTTCGAGCAAGAAGGTGTTGGCCCATGTTCGATACAGAGCTCGCTCACTGAACACTAAAAGCCAAAGAGTCTTGAACAACCAACTCATCAAATCGCTTGGAAATAATCCTGTTATCCTTGGGGGTAGAAGATTTCTAGCAACCACCGTAACAGTTATGTCGTTCTTCATCACAGAGTCCCCCATTGTAAAAGGACCATTAAGGGATACAAATGATGGATGCTATATGTTGTCTTAAGAAGGCATGTCGGCATCTTCCCCAATATTCAAATCAAAACGACGGTTAAATGGGCAAGCCATTTGTAGGAATAATGAAGGAAGAAGAGGTCGTGTAAATCGAGTTTTTAGAAATACAAAAAGAGGGAAATTCCTACAGGCAGCAACTCTCTAAGTGTGTTTATGAACATGATTAATGCCTCTATAAAAAGAAGAGGTAACAAGGCCTGTTCAGAAATCAAAGAGGCACATCTCCCCGAATTTCAAAAGCCGGGCCACCTGTTCAAAAATCGAAGAGGCAACAAGGCCGCTTGTTCATAAATCAAAGAGGCAACAAGGCCACTCGCTCAGAGATCGAAGAGGCACCACTCTCAGATTTTCAAAAGAAAAAAAACCAGTTTTTCCAGATTTGTCAGCACTTTTCACACATAACCTCAGCTTTGCAGAAATCATGGGAAACTTTGTCAAAGATTTTTGACAAAGTTGAAAACGCGTGAATCTTTTGGTTTCAATTACCCAACGGTTGCCGCCAAGAGTAAAAGAATAGTGCCACTACTGGTTGTTAGGAAATTCCTATATATGTTGACCTTCACCCTTTATAGCAAAGCAGACCAGCACAAAATGCCTAACCCTTCCTCACTTCCAAGAGTGCACTCCCAACGAAACCTCTCAAAATACTTAAGTTTTCTTCTTCCCCGGGAATACCTCTGCAAACAAGTCACACCAGAGCAAAAGTATCTCATATCACCAGGGTCGAAAGCAAAAGTATCTCATATCATGTTTTCTCCCTATCCTTTTCTTTGTCATTGTTCCTCCCTGCAGGACAAAGAGAAAGAGAGTAATCAGCCAGCACATGGAATCAACCTTCCGATCTAGAACCGATTGCCTGGACCTTCCTTGATTGCTTACCTAACCTTGCTCTCGGTACTCATCTTCAACTGTCAATGTACTTCCTAAGAAGATACCACATCTGCCTGGAGAACAGATAAGGTTAGTGAAAATGATGCATCGAAGCATGTGGAGACAAATGCAACACCAAAAAAAAAAAAAAAAAAAAAAAAAAAAAGCACGTGATGGTTCATCAGCTACTTCTTCAAATGCAAAAGTATCTCATATCATCAGGGTTGCATGTACTTTAGGTTTGATAGACTTGTTTTGACCCTTAAATTCTTGAGTCGGCTCGCTAAAGCATGGTGAATTGCAAATGCCGATTCATCCCCGATGGACCTGAATATTACTTGCCTTGTGAAGCTGCTCGTGGTCCCATTCCATTCAAGAACAAGCCTTGATGGCCCTTGAAGAAATCACAAGTCCGATTGAAGATCAAGTGTCCACCACCCTTGAATCAAGTTCAACTCCAGATAAAAGGAGTAAATTCAGACATGTGGTGCAACTCTGGCAGAAGAAACCCCCCAGCCCAGTTTAAGATTAAACTTGTGGAAAACTACTTCTTTAAAAGCAAAAGTATCTTATATTATCAAGGTCGAAAGCAAGGATATCTCATGGCATGCTTTTTCCATGTCTTTTCCTTTACCCTTGCTCTTACCTGCAGGACAAGGAGAAAGAAAGCAATTAGTCAGTCCTGAAATGAAACTTCCGATCTGGAACTAATTGCCCGGAACCTTTGCCTGGTTGCTTACCTAGCCTTCCTCTCGAGTGCTCGTCTTCAACTGTTAATAAGTCTCGAGTTTCCCCAGAAAATAATTCAAAACAGTTGATATGATGCTGGCTCTTTACGCCGAAGCTGCCAAGCATGGATGAGTCACTGAGAAGTAATGCTCTGAAGGACCATTTAAAGGCAAAAGGTTGCGCACCACTTCGGCCATGCAAAAAAAAAAAAAAAATCCAAGTAGAGAAGAATGTAGCATGGTGAGCTGTAACAGATCACTATAGTGTGACACCCTTCCCTGTAGAACTACATGATCCAGATGAAGGTGTCTGAGTCAAATCCAAGCTCGGCATTGTTGCTTTAATCAAAGAGCTTGAGAAACTTCAACAACCTTTCGATGGCACCGTCGCCGAAGGTCAAAGCCTCGCCGTGTAATGCCATTAAATCACCACCACCACCACCAGGCAACTCTCTTCTTACTTGCTCAGTTCTCCAGCCCCGTTCAAGAATAAGGCTATAGAAAGTCAACGATTGGAGGAAACCAGAAAATCCTCCAACCCCGTTCAAGATCAAAGCTGTGGAAAGTCAAAATGCGCAAAGATCTACCACGTAAAGCTCCTTGTGGTCCAATTTCATTCAAGATTAAGCATCGACAACCCTTGAAGAAATTTCAAACAAAATTCAAGAACAAGCCTTAATAGCACTTGAAGAAAACTTTCAGCCCAATTCAATGCTTCAGTGGCCCTTGAAGAAATTTCCAGTCCATTTCAAGATCAAGCATTAACGGCCCTTGGATTGACATCTACATTAAGGGACTTCAAAACGCATATCCTAGTTGTGACAAACACATGTATGCGACACGCCTTGAAGTGGGGGCATTTGTAGACATCGAAATTTCGGTGCAGTGAATGTTGACCAATAATTAAAATTTCAACGCTTACATGTCACATAAATTTTACACGTAGCGTGTGATTCAACGAAAAAATTGAAATAAATCGGAATAGTCATTAAACATGACACGTGTCAACACCTGGCAGAAATGATTTATTTCATCTGATTATTTAAATCCAAAAATCAAGTTTTGGAATTCCATAAATAGGAAGCCAAGGCATTCATTTTGGGAAGGAATGGATGTCACACCAAAACCTTGAAGCTTTGAAACTCTAAAGCTCTCAAGCAAATCCCGAATGATCAAGAAAGCTTTCTTTGTTCTTTGTCAAATCCTCCTTCAAGACTAAGCCCCGACGGCCCTTGAAGAACTTCCACCAACTCAAGATCAAGCCCCGACAACCCTTGAAGAAAGTGTTCATCGTTCATTATCCGTTCATCCTAAGATCAAGCCCCAATGGTTCTTTGGATCAACAACATCAACAAATCCACACATCCAACTGTTCTTCAAGATCAAGCCCAAAAACCCTTGAAGAAATCCGCACAACCATTATTCAAAGATCAAGCCCTGAAGGGTCTTGAAGAAACTCCCACTTGTTCATCCTAAGATCAAGCCCTGACAACCCTTGAAGAAACTTCCAACTGTTCATCCAAGATCAAGCCTCGACAACCCTTGGATCAACAACACGTCAACAAACCAACATCTTACGGAGATCGAATCAGATGACCAAATTACAAAAAGCTTGTAACCCCAAAATCATTAATACAAAAAATATATTTTGTACACGTGTTCTTGTCTCGTTCGTCATCAGGAATTTTCCTGTTTACAGTGTTCGATCATGATTTTATAAAAGTCATGGTGTACTTAATAAAGATTTGATTTTAAAAGGAATTTGAAAATGAAGGATTTATATGGATTTAGAAGCTTTAACAAAACATGCCTCTCTCCGTAGGGTTTATAGGAAATTCACATAGAGTCTATCAAAATCTATAAAAACTTCATGAAATTTCATAGATTGTAAATGCATTAATATTTTTTTTTTATTCTCAATTGAATACAATCTCCAATGAAAAATAAAATAATATGTTCATTTGAGTGAGTGTGATACCTATATATAAAAATTAGGCAACTTGAATTTAATACTTATAACATTACTGCTACACTAATGTGAGTTTAATATATTGATATCATACTCATAAGTTTAATATATCACACTAATAAGTTTAATATATTGAACTCATGAGTTCTATATATTGATATTATACTCAATTTTTTCGGCCCACTGTGGGAGTGTGATTACTATATGATTTAATGTATTGATATCAACTCACTTTTTAGGCCTACTGTGAAAGGCTTTAGAACTATGGTCTAGTAGTATTTCCTTGTCACTTATAAGTGAAAAGTCTTATATTTAATTTTCGTCAAAAGTGAATTTGAACCAATTATTATGACCATCTTATGAGACTTAGCCCACTCCTCCGCCTCCTAGTGCAGATAATATTGTATTTATTAAAAGATTTTTTTTTAAGAACATACGATATTCTCATTAAAATGATTTGTAGCATGACTTTCAACCCAACTCAAGAATAAATTATTTTTTTGCATCAATAAAATTTTTACTATTATAATCTCAACCACTCAGCTTGGCATTACAAACTCAACCATAATATGAACTTTATAAAATATTATATGCATACAATTACCATTGCATCGAATGTCTTGTTTTCGACTCTCTCACCTGCTAATATCACTTATAACAAACACACACACAAATCATTAAATAATATGTTCTTTTTAATAAAAAAAAAATATTTTGCACGTCAAACTGTCTATAACTAAAAGAAAAATACATTTGTAACGAGTGTATAATGAAATTTTTGAAATTCTAATAACAGTTCTTTGAATAAAATTATAACAACATGTCCAAGTAGATAAAGTGAAATATTAAGAAATATTGTACCAAAAATATGAAATATTGCAACTCCATGGAAAATTCCACTTTTATTAATCTCCTTTGCATTTCTCTATTTAAAAATCTATATTACTATTTCTATAAAAAAAAAAGTAAAAACCAAAACTTGTATTTTTGTATTGGTCCCACCACCCACGACCAGGCAGCCCCTGAGTTTGATTTTTCCACTTGTCAGCTGATTAAAACCGATTGTAACAATAGATAACTGCTTCTATTCGTACCCAATCCAGTCCCAGCATGACTGCTTAGACGTAATACACATCAGAAAAGTTGAAAACCTAAAAGATTTGCGTACGTGTAGAGTTGACTCAGTTAGAGTTGCAGTGAGTTAACTCAGTAAATCAATCCGACCTGAGGGAATCTTTAAAAGTGGTCGTGTAGGCATAATGGCACACATTTTCGTTATTTTCTGCTCATTGCTGTGCTGAGGAACAAAAAGACACATTATCCAGCAAAATGGCGGGAAAATTTCCCCTTAGTTGAATTCCCCGCCAAAGTTCTTTAAAGTTTCAAATAATTAAATGATATTTCAAATGTAATTGGTATAGGACACAAAATCAAATGTAAAAGTTTAGCATATCTATATCCAATTTTATCCTATCAATGGTTTGGCTTCCTAACTTTAAATATATTTGTTTAGACCTGATTTTGCTTGTTGGATAAGAGAGATATTAAGGATCATGATTAGTTTTCGGATAAAGGTTGAATCAATCGCATAATCAATTTAGGTTTGGAGTGGTTGAATCAATAACATAATCAAATTAGGTTTGGAGTCCTAGTCGAAGATGGTAAGACTTGGCGGCCATAAAGTTTCGGCTGAGAATAATTCTGAGTATATTTAGAGCGTATGCCAAAGAGTTGGAATATTATCATAATTTTACAACTTAACAGACTTGGGCATTACGAAATTCATGCCAATAAATATGAAGGTTTGCAATGTAAAGAGCCCTTTTACCTCAACAAAACAACTCAATACACTCTATGTGAAACCCTTCTCACAACCCTGAGAAAAAAAAACAAAATATCCTAACCCCCTCTTGTTAGCACATCTTCAGTTTGGATAAGTAAACAACACTGTGTTTACAACCAGAGACACCTTTGGTTCAGATACATAAACAAAAATGGAGCCATAGAATCAGACGATTCAGGAGTACCTTCAGTTTGGACAAGTAAACAACATCGAGTTTGGTCGGTTAGTTATCTATCCAGGTCTCGATTGGTGAAGAGTTCTTAATTCTTTCACCAAAAGTAGTCACTTAATTAGCCTAGGGAAGTGACATGTTCTATGATCAATTACTCTCAGGTGCATTTCATAGTTCAACATTCAGATGATCGAACCACGTTCATTATAAAGACACTTATCTTCTTTGAGTACCTTTGTCTAACAGCCTGATACCAATTCAGTGTACTTATATTCTCATGAATATAGTTGAAGTGGTCGAAACCAGAGCACAAGATCCTGGACTTCGCAGTGAATTAAGCAACCTTGTCTTCAGGTTTTAGAACTTTAGATCAAGAAGTGTTCCTTCCTCTGTTGTAGTTTCTCAAGTGTAGAAGTTAGCAGTGCATTCGACACCATTATTACCACATCTATTCTACTAGCCTGACTAAGCGCGATCATGAGTTGGTATGGCCACGTTCACTAGAAGTAGGGATGACATTTCAAAATGTTAAACCTGATAACCGTAGATAGCCGCCCGAATTGAACAGATTTTAGGGTGAAAATTCGTGTATATTTTGGACACAGGGAGAAACCAGAAATGTTATTCAATTATGGTTTTAGATATGGATATAGAGGTCCCTTGATCCTTATCCATCCCTGAATCAGACCCAAATAATATCTATTATGTATATAATATAAGTATAATATATATATATATATATATATGTATGTATATTCACTGAACCTTTTACCTTGATAATTACAAAAGTTGCATAAAGTTCAAAAGTTTTGAATCAAAACCAATGAGAATTCAATGGTGTTTATGAGAGAGATCAAAGATCAACCACATCATCAATGTTTTAAATTCAATGCTGTAATTTTTAAATTCAATACTCTAATTTGTCTTCACAAGTTTTAGAATTATTTGACAATTTGTTTGTCTTTCTTCTTGTGAATTGTTATTGACACTCCAAAAATCTCATTTTGCAATCCAAATTTCCTATAATTAGAAAGAAAAATACACTTGGAAGGAGTGTAGAATGAGATTTTTGGAGTGCTAATAACATTTCCTTTCTTCTTTAGTGGTTGTTGTATTTGCTTTTGTTATCATTTTCTTTTTTCAGTGGACTAATTTATCATATTTTGCTTATTGGTTGGACGTGGATATTTAATGACGAAATTAGTTACTATTATATTATAATGTGTCAATTGAACGAATATATTTTTGGTATTGACAAAGATAGATATAACCAGTAATCGATGGAGAATCCGTTATCCGGTGGGTATGGTTATAGATAGTCCTCGATGGTTAATTTGCGGTTATGGATATGGCTAATTTTCGTGGTTGTGGAGATGGATATAGCATTTTCATTCCCAAACTGTCACGCCCCAGACCCGGAGTGGTGGAAAAATTAACCTCGCGCCCGTTGCCCCGAGTAAAAATACAATAAAAAGAAAAACGAACTTGTCTGATAACAATTAACTCCAAAATCTTTACAGAGTGTACAAAAATAAAATAAAAATCCTTAAATCCCTTGTCTAACGCAACCTTAGCTCGTCTAGTCTCTGTCTTGCCAAATAACTCATTTGTAAAATAAAAGGATGAATGGTGAGCAACAACCACCATCACCTAGTGAGTAGAATACGTAATATGATAGTCAAACATGGTGTTTTACCCACACTATAAATATGTATCATATATCAAACCATTATACACATAGTGCCATATCACATCGCCCCTTCACGTGTTCATTATATCGTTCATCAAATGTAACTCATGGCATGGCCCCTAATGGACATTTTGCCCTAACGTCCTTGTGTGCAGTTTACATTTATCCCTTGAAATAATTCAACACTAAAGTTCTCATGCTCCTTGACCAATTGATGAGTCGATTTTATATTATATATTATTCCCTATTCTTGGTAAATTTTGATTATTATTTTGGTGAGATTTTGATGCTTTGTTATATGTTTTTAATGTAGGACATGCCAACTTGTGAGCATAAAGTAATCAAACGGTGGAATTTTTGAGTCATTCCAATTGGAGCGGGTTCATGAATCTGTCAAGAAGGTTGTCTCAAAATTTCATAATTTTATCCCGAAGCATCTGATTGTGGCGAATTAATTTATGCCAGCGTGCAATGCTAGCAGATTGGGCTGAAGAGCTTATTTCCAACTTTTGGGCTGGAAGATGATAGATTTTGGACTTGGGCTCTTCTTGGAACTTGAAGACAAGGTCCTAATCTTTAATTTGAGTTATTTTGGGCCTGTTTTGGAGCCCTAAAGGTCCGGAAATGTGGCTATCTCTGTGTTGGGCACATTTTCTAGTCATAATAGGAATGTAGTTCCGAGTTATCCTTTTATTATTTTATTTCCTAGTTTTAAGAAAACCTTTTTTATGAGGGTTTTAATTTGGAGTAGTATAAATAAAGCTTTTTAGCCATTAGGGTTTGGGGGAGAAGGCACACATTATTTTGGAGAACTTCAGACTTTTTACGTGTTTTCAATCCTTTTTCTAGTTAATATATATTTTTTAGTTTTTATAGTTGTTCGTAACTAATTTCCGTTTGCTAGGGCGAAGCCACAAACCTTAGCATGAATATGTGATTTTATTAATTTGCTTATGATCAGGGATGCATGCTTGCTTTGAATTATTAATTACCACGATTAAACTATCTAATTGTCTTAGTGATTCGCGACCATTGGGGTTTTTAGACAAGTAAGTTGATGCAATTTATGTTGGAACATCACCCTGAAATTGAGGAGAGCTTCTTGTGATTAGTAATTGTAAATTCACTTAAAGCGAACATCACGCTTTTAAGGGTTGCATGGTTTTTCAAAGGGTTTTCACAAAGCTTAATGAGTCTTGCATGTTTATATTTGATCTAAACATCGTAGACATGTTGCATGTTAGATATACGTTTTCGCTTGAACATCACGAGGAAAATATACATTAGGAAAACCTAACTTTCAAAGAATGTATTTAGAAATTCATAAGTAATTGGTAAAATTGCGTAGGATTGTTAATGGTGACGGCGGAACCCTAGACTTTCACAACTTTAATTTTCAAAAAAGTTTTCTTTACTTTGCTAATTTCTTTAATTGTTTTTATTTAAAATTCGTTTTTATTATTTAAAATTTCAAAATCAATTTTTTCCAAACCATGTTTCAAATAATTAATTAAGAATTAGTTTAAACACAAATTATTCATTCAATATATCCCTGTGGAAAACGACCTTACTTAAGCTGCTATACTACAACAACCTTATACTCTTGCAAGTATTTTTAAGTGTTTTTATTCCTACTTTTGTAGGTGGTAAAAATCCTATCAAGAACAATCTCAAGTAATTCCACATAGATTGTATATATACACATCAAACCATTTCATTAAATCCAACATACTTGACTTGAAATTAGAGAGATATTTGTAAAAGATCAAAACCCACGATGCTTGTGGTTTTCACATATATCAGAAAATAAGAAGTTTTAGAGCACATTACATAAATCACTCATCTCGATTAATAGCTTGAACTCCGACAAGACAAGTCCACTAATAATCTACACACACAAGCTTACTAACCCAAGTCTCTCTCTCTCTCTCTCTCTCTAACACACACACACACACACACACACACGTATATTATATGAACTCCAGAGCATGCTTATTTCCAGAAACAATGGAGCAAAGCTCTTATTTATGGAAAGGGATCCTCTCCGGATCCCTTCCACCTAAGCCTTATGATCCACAAATTCGGACTTTTGAAATTTGATCCAACGACTACAAATAAAGACCCATTAAAAGTTATAATAACTTTAACCTTTGATCCAGCATGCTCATTTCCAGAAACAATGGAGCAAAGCTCTTATTTATGGAAAGGGATCCTCTTCGGATCCCTTCCACCTAAGCCTTATGATCCAAAAATTCGGACTCTTGAAATTTGATCCAACAACTACAAACAAAGACCCCATTAAAAGTTATAATAACTTTAACCTTTGATCCAGCATGCTCATTTCCAGAAACAATGGAGCAAAGCTCTTATTTATGGAAAGGGATCCTCTCCAGCTCCCTTCCACCTAAGCCTTATGATCCACAAATTCGGACTCTTGAAATTTGATCCAACGACTACAAACAAAGACCCCATTAAAAGTTATAATAACTTTAACCGTTTGATCAAATTTTAAGGGTCCGGATTTGTAGATCATGAGGATTAGGTGAAAGGGATCCGGAAAGGATCCCTTTTCCTTATTAATAGTAGTATAGGTTGGCCAAAAGACTTGGCGCTAAGTAAAACAATAATAAAATATATTGAATGATGATTAACTCTGCAGATATAGCTTAAGCATTTGAATGCATGCAGATGTGTCAAGTATATACGTGATGAGTGGCTTAAGAGCTGTCAAACCTTCATGCCTCTAGCTAACACGAGAGATTTTTCAGTGTGATCAGCACACGAGGTAGTACACCACGTGTCAATATACAAATAGTGGGATATATGTATTAAAAAATTAATAACTTAAAAAATAAAATTTCCCACCACTTACATAAAAACACGTGATGTACTACTCATATTCCCATCACAATTAAAAATTTCATAAGATAGGAATGCAATTTGATGATAGATAGGTTGATAAGTGGAAGATGACATGGATTTAAATAAACTAATAAATCTTAACTGGTAAATGTTCACCCGTTGTTGATGTCAATAGCATGTGATTATATTACGAAGAAATTAGGTTCTCATCCTTCCTTTTGTTACTTCATTGATTAAAACTTTATTCTTTTTCAATTTTTGATTAAGGTCCTTGGGTATTGATAACATCATTAATTATTTCAATAATAAAATATTTTTTATTTCTAAATATATTCATTTAGTGTTAAAAATGTTACAATTAGTATATTTACATTTATGGCTAAATATTTTATCATATATTTGAATTTTAATTTGGACCCATTTTAATTAGCAACATGTTTTTAATTTGTACCAATTTTCTTTTCAATTTTAATTTGTACCCATACATTAATTTCTTTTTGTGCCCATATTTTTAAAAGTTTTATTTGTATTTGTATCCATATGTTATTTATTTATTTGTACCCATTTTTAATTTTGCTAAATGTACACATGCTAATTATATTCCACTTCATGTACACATTCATGTAACTTTTCAAATTTTTAATCCTAAAATGTACTCATTCTTAAATATACCAATTTGTTATATGTAAAATGCACAATTTTTTTTTATAGAAATTCTATTCAATTTTTTTCTAATCTATTTTTAAACTTATATGGGTACATTTTTTTTTCTTTGATTTGAGAATGTATCCATGTCAAGTTTAATCAAAGAAATTTACTAATGTTATTAAGCCTAATATCTTTTTTTTTTTTTTTTTTTTAATTTTTTTAATTTTTAATTTTTTTGTGATTTTGAAGAATGTACCCATGTTTTGGTACAATAATTTTTTGGTTAATGAATGTACACATGTTTATATATATACACTGTCACATCCCAGACCGGCTCCGTCATACACGATATTGTCCGCTTTGGGCTTACTATTCTCTCACGGATTTGTTTCTGGGAAGTCAGACGAGAACTTTCCAGTGGGTCACCCATCCTAGGACCACTTTCGCCTGAACTCGCTTCATTATGGAGTTCTTATGGGATCTGTAGCCAGTGAGTTCCCAAAAGACCTCGTGTAATAGAGAGGGAAGCATGTACATATAAGGCACATCACCCCCCTCTCTGTTGGTTGATGTGGGATCTTACAATCCACTCCACTTAAGGGGAACCCGACGTCCTCGCCGGAACATTCGCACCAAACGGCAGAATGGCTTTACTACCATTCTGTCACATCCCAGATTGGCTTTGCCGTAGCACAATATTGTCCACTTTGGGCTTACTATTCCCTCATGGATTTGTTTCTGGGAACTCAAATAAGAACTTCCCAGCGGGTCACCCCAGGGCCGGTCCTGATATTTTGGAGGCCTTGTGCAAGACTCAAACGAAGGCCTTTACAAGGACTAAATTTTGGTTGCTATATTTTCTTTTATATTTTATATTTTTTTTGTGTATAAATTGATATCAACGCAAAAGAAAATAAATAAGAACGAAGCACGGTTTGGTGGCTATGTATCTGCATTCTTTATGTTTTTGAGTTCGAAACTCTTTACTTTTTACATACAAAAAGCATGGTTTGGTGGCTATGTATCTGCATTCTTTATGTTTTTGAGTTCAAAACTCCTTACTTTTTAATACAAAAAGTATGGTGTGGTGGCTATGTACATATCATATCACCGTACATATATCATAATCAGAACAACTCATGCTCTTTATTATGAACTAGTTAAACAAATCACTGGTTATGATATTGTAGCATCTTATAATGAACTGTTAGTTTTTTTATTGCATTTTTTCTCACTCCCTAAAGTGAGGATGATTCTAACCCCCACTCGGTTGATTGTCATTAGATTAGTTAGAATTCGAGATTTGTGTCTTAAATCAATTAAACCAAATTAATTTATCGGTATTCAATAGGGGATGAGCATCACCTGCTCACCTCCACTTTAGTGTTGTGAGCAAAGTTGTATTATATATATCTATATATATATATATGGATGACTAAATGGCCTTCAAATAGAATGAAAATTAGATGATCCTTAAAAGTTAACCAAAGAATAAACGAATAACATGTATTCAATTAAATGATATCATATATGGCAATGGGGGTTTTAAGATTATATCTTCAAACTTATAAGGATTTTAATTAATTATGATATTCCTAATCATAAACTTATCATCAAAAGTTATCTTTTATAATGACGGAAATTAAACTACAAATATTAAAGAGAAAAGAAAAAATTAATGTAGTTCAAAAAAGGCCCAAATTGGTTAAGCTGGGACTCGAACCCTTACAGAAGCAAATGTAAGTACCATCGCTTGACCATTCCCCTAAGGCAACATTGTGAATTACGTTCACACTCTTTTTACATGTAGTACATTATAAAGGTTATTAAAATTCAGGGGGCCCTATGTGGTCGCATGCCTGGCACACCCTGGGTCACCCATCCTAGGGCCGCTCTTGCCCGAACTCGCTTAACTATATAGTTCTTATAGGATCTGTAGCTAGTGAGATTCCAAAAGGCCTCGTGCTATAGGGAGGGGAGTATGTACATATAAGGCACATCACCCCCTCTCCGTTGGTCGATGTGGGACCTTACATACACACACACGCAATAGTATATTTATATTTTAATACTTTTAATCCCACAAATTATGATTTTTTAATTTAAAATTGGATTAATATAAACAACTATAAATTTTAATTTTTAATTTAAAAAATATAGTAACACACATAGAAATAAATTATCACATTAATTTTTGGGACTTCGATCAAAAATTGAAAACCAACAAGGCTTCAGTTAAAGATTATTCATAGCTAGGACTGTATCCAAAGTCTCCCAAACAATTATTATATGTAAGTAATTTACCTATATGTAAATTTATGATTAGCAAATAATATATTTTGTAGGTAAATTAATAATATTATCTAGGTAAATTATTTTGCATATATTGGGTTTATTTATTATGTAGGTAAATTATTTTTCATGTATATTACATATATAGGGTAAATTATTTTAAGCAATCTAACATTTTAAAATTTTAATAGTAGGTGCACTATTTGAATCTAACATTATTTTTTTAGGTAAATTATTTTGCATGAATTTTTACATATATTAGGCATTTTTAATATATATGTGTGAAATAATTTACCTACATTAATATGTAAAATATAATTTCAATGACTTAATTAAGCATGTAATGTCACATCCCGGCCCGGGGGGGGGGGACCACTTCCCGGGCCTGGTCCACCACCGTAGCACGATATTGTCCACTTTGGGCTTACCATTCCCTCACGGTTTTGTTTTTGGGAACTCACGAGCAACTTCCTAGTGGGTCACCCATCATGGGATTGCTCTAGCCCCCTTCTCACTTAACTTTACTCCGAATCGAGCTGTGTTGGTTGACACCTGGAAGGTGACGAAGCCATAAAGTATAATGATGTGGACAATGTGAATAAATTTAACCCTAAAAGTTCCTAAGGACCAGAGTACACTACGAGCGGGAACGAGCTCGTTTCACACGCAACGTCAGAGCATAAGTAAAGTACAGTAGTGTGGGTAAGGATCATACCCTAAGAGGTAGCCACCTATACTGAGATTCACCATAACTCCTCGAAGATACGAACTTCCAACAGCTAAAACCTGGAGGGGCCCAAAAACAAGGGTGAGTGGGCCTGAAAATAAAGTTTTTAATAAAAACATTTTGAAAACATTATAATCCCTTGCCGTAAAACCCATATAATTTCCCAGAAAGTAATAATACATACGTATATAGAAATCATGCTTGAGAGTAATGAAAACCAAGTATATGCCATGTCAAGTATCTCAGCAATGAAATAAGTAAGCCAGGTGAAATAAATCAATGTAAAATGGTATGCTAGCCGGAGTTACCTAACGTGACCTATATGGCTCTAAACTTGCACAGGAGTCGGAACCACTTAATGTGGTCTGTATGACAGGCTAGGTGTAAATAAATACGCTCAAGTGCTACGATCACATGAAGACTGTGCAAAGTATCGCAAGTCACCTACGAGTCAGAACCACCTAATATGGTCTGTACTACAGTCTGACACCTGCCTTAGATTCAAGGTGAGCGTACGGTGCGGAAGGTGAACGATCACGTGAAGGCTGGCCCTGACCTCGGGCGGAGCACTAACACCAGGGTGCAAGATAATGAGTACCAAATGCATCCAGGCATAACCATATACATCACAACCACTAACATCATAATTTACTCACCTGTAGCTTACCTGGGCTCCTCAACATCATGCAACATTATACATGACTACACCAATGCATATACTAAAATATAATGCAAGTATGACATGTCATTTCAATCACATTCATTTAAAACAATTTCTGGGAAAAAAGTAAAGTATACATACGTATATATATAGAAAACCAAAAGCCCACTCACCTGGAGTCCGCGTTACAACTCTCTAGCACAAATATCAAGGCGTCACGAAGGATTGCCGCCTAGAACAATTATCAAATCATGTCTTAGAATTCTTATCAATAGAACATATAACTTACATATCCTAATTGGAAAGATTCGTACGTCAGATTCCCCAATCCATAAGTTTCTAATATCCTCAAATATTACGTATTATATCGTATCAAAGTTTGGTGATGATCCAACGGTCGAATCATCAATTGCTATAATAATCAAGCGGCGGACTTTCATGGAACTACGTTCAAATGATGGAAATTCATCAATCGGACTTCACCAATGGAATAAGAGTATTCAAATTTAACCTAGGAAGGTCATGGAAAGTCTTGGCCCACACGCCACCATAGGTGGTGGTTGGCCGCCCCGACTTGTCGGAAAATTCAACTATTTTTAAAAATTACCAAATTTTACAGGAATGAAGATCTTAACGAGTAGAACAGTTTTCATACTTGTGACAATTTGGCCAAGAAAAGCCTTAATTTCATGAAAACCGGTCGGCACCCTAGAAATGGGTGGTTCTTGATTCGACTCCATTCAAGCTCCGACACCTCCAAGGTTGATTGGGCTTTGTTTCTGGGTTCATGGAGAGTTTAATGGTGGTATTAATTGAAGGAAAACATTTCAAGTTTGATGGATCTCAGCCAAAGGTCCTCACGGCACCCATGGTTTCGTCGGGATGTTTTCCTCAAAATACAACCAAATTCATTATAATTTTAGGTGGAAAAGGAAGAGGGAGGGTAGTGGAATGTTTTCTAGGTGATGAATGGTGGTGATTCGCCGGAAAAATCGCCTACAAAGGCATCGGAAGGTGTGGAGAAGACGGGTTGGGCACGGATCAAGGAGAACCCAGCAGGTTCCTCTCCTTCTTCTCCTCCCTCCTTTCCCTCATCTTTCTCTCTTCCCATTGGTCACTCTCTTTTTCTTTTATTTCTCATTGGTTCGGTTCCCCCTTCTTTCTGTCCTTTATATTTCATCTCCACTGCCCAACACTCTTACCTTTTAATCTGGGCCACACACGTGGCTTTCCAGATTTTGCTTCAAAAATCTGGAATTTTCAAGATATTAACCAATTTACTAAAATGCCCCCAAATTTAAATGTTAATAACCCATTCGTTATAACTCCAAATCACAATCCGTTTGCGATCACATGTCTGTAGCAACGAGTACTACGAGGATACGCCAAGAAAATGAACCTTATATGACACAACACGGTAGTCAACAAAAGTCAACACTTTGTCTCGAAGGGCATTTTCGTAAATTCACTTTTAAAAATTATAAAAATCGTAATAGTTGGGGATGGGTCGTTACAGGTATTTTAGGCATCCAAAAAAAATTTAAATATGTTAAGTCAAACATAATTAATGAATTTGTTGATGTGGAATCTAGTAAATGAGTTTTATTCAAGTAAAAAACTTATGTTGGGTTTTATGTGAAGAAAATTCAGTTTTAGGGGCTAAAGTCATATTTTCATTTATTTATTCTAGCACGTGCTTCTCCTAAGTAAAGTAGATGTTGATTGTTGTTTATGTGTTCAAGAGGTAATTATGCAAGAGGGTAGTAGGATTGGGGGAAAGTAGAGGATGCAGTGGCATCTAGCTTGGCAGCTAATGCTACTACGTTGGCCTCAGACCAATTGTAGGCTTGATAAGTCCAAGCGTATCCGTGAGGAGATTGTAGAAGTAGATACCAGCTACAAAAATCTTCATGAAGAAATTGACTGATGGGGTGCATGTCATGGAATTCTAGGAGTTTAGGGAGACTTGATTTTAAAAGTAACTTTAGTTTTTTTATGTAGTAGCTTTAGATTGGACCTTTTTTTGTTAATGGAGACCAAAATGGAAGTGAACAAGATCCAAGGGAATTTCTATGGCAATTTTTTTATGAAGTTGTTAATTGCAGCCCTACTGGTCGGATTGGAGGGTTGGTACTATTTTGGAACTCAACTTAAATTACTGTCAATGTGATTGCTAGTTCTTCTCGTTATTTACACTGTGTAGATCTTCTCATTATTTACATTATGCCCTTCCATGAAAACATCACTGACAAGCGCAGCCTTCTTTGCAGGGCCTTGTTCTAGACATGGCATTTGCCACCCATCTTTGTGGTGGGAAAAAGTTGGATGTTTTGTGCTTTAACAACACACAATTTCGTTATCCTTCTTTTTTTTATTTTATTTTTTTATTTATTTTTATTTTATTTTTTATTTGTTTTGTAGAATGTAAAAGTCCTTTTTTTGTGTAGTCTTCAAACGTTGAAACTTACATAGACCTTCTCAACTTGCTACACTATTGTCATTCTTGTTAATTTGGGCATTGACGCATCAAGATAATACTTTTGTTCACTTTGATGTAATATTCATTACCCGCTCTTTGTAATAGCATGGGATAATGACTACTTCAATTTCTCTCTTGTTCACCATTTAGTGTAAAAGGTATTGCATGTTAGGAAACGCACGAAATACACCCCATGTTTTAATTTGGTTGTCCCTTGATTTTGTGTCTAAAAAAAAAAAAAAAAAACCACAATAAACCCCATTTTCTCATCCCTCAAACAAAGAAATCCATACCACAGTCAAGCAATGAAATCTTCATCTTCCCATTTCCACAGAGCTCACCTCTCACCTCCTCCTGAACCGAAGACATTGTTCGTTCAAATCGTATGAGTTTGAAACAATTGTAGAGATGATTACTAAGCATGAGGAAAATCATGTGAAAAGCCTCGCATCGTTGAAGCAAAAATTGAAAAGGGCTCGTCCATCCGTGAAGATTTTAGTAGCAAAAGAGATTAAGAAGTTCATGTCATCCTCAGTGTACATTGACGTTATGGGTGAGCAATACAACCAAGGCTATCAGTTGAAACTTTGTGAAGGGCTTGAGATATTTTGCTGTTATGCAATGAAAGTGGATGTCAACGGGAAGTGGGACCATTGACTACTACAAGGCACTTGCCGTTGGGGCCACTTGCTAGGGTTAATTTGAACTCTTTTGTGCGTCCTTCAAAATTTCTTATATTTCGACATTCCGCTTGTGGTTTGTCATAAGAAGGACCTTAATGTGGGAATTAGTTCAATGTTGTCTACATAATTTAAGGTTACCAATGGCAACACAAACCCTTTAATTGCTAAGTAATAAAATTAAGATTACATATTGAATACTAAAAACATGCAATGACAAAGTGTATTAAAATTACGATTACATACTAAGTACTAAAATTGCAATTACACCTAAACCCTAAACCACAAAATGTACAAACTTAAAGTCCAGGTTGCTACGTATTGGATATTTAAGACATTTAGAATAAAGTTAAAGATAAGTCAGAAAAGAACATAATTGTTGTCTTGCTGGCTGCACTTGATTACATGGTCAATATCAAACGGTTTATTCATCGTTTTTGTGGTTAGGTTCAAATGGTACTTCGTGGACTTCCTGCCATGCATGAGTGTGGTGTCACGTGACATGAGATGATACTTCGTGGACTTCCTGTCATGCACGAGTGTGGTGTCATGTCTGCAATGCTTTTCCAAATTTATTTCTCAAAACCTTTTCTTTTCTATCTGATTTCTTCTTAATTGGTTACTAGTTGTTTTCTAGATTAATTTTATTAAATTCATTTTTATTATACTTAAATTAAAAAACAGTTATTTCCAATCTTTGTTTTCAAATAATTAACTAAGATTTTGGTTTTGCATAAATTGTTTTAAATAATGCCTGTGAAAGCAACCTTACTTGAGCCATTTATACTACAACTACTTTGTTCTCTTGCAAGTATTTTTAAGTGTTTTTATTCTTAATTTTGTAGGTAGTAAAAATCCTATCAATAAGATAGTAGAACTGGCTACTTTCAATTTGGTACCTTTTTTTTTTGGTCACTTAGGTTTCTTCCGTTTTTTTGCCTCGATTCGGTTTGATTTCTTAGTTCATCTAATTTACAATTAATCTAAACAATGAAAACAAAATAAATTAAAGAAGAAAATTGGGGGAGCTAATTTAAACATACACCAACCCACATTTTTTTCTAACTATTCGATTGATGAGAAAGTTTGAGCTCAAAATTTTTCCAGCTTTATTAACTATTATCAGGGTTTAGGATTAGGGTTTGAATTGGGAGAAGGCGATGGTGCTGAGCAATAGGGTTTGGTGAACAGAATATTGGATGGCGGCTGCCAATCCACAGCCCCTGCAAGCTCGACCATTTGAGGAGCATGGGAGGGGAGCGAGAGGGAAGTGAGAAGGAAGAAAAAAAATAAAAAATAAAGCATATATATATATATATATATATATATTTTTTTCTGAGACACTGGCAGGAGAAGTAATAACACAAAATTAATAGGGGCAAAATAAGAAGCATGCTGTGATTATTAACAGTGAAACATTTTGTTTTGGGTTTTAGTATATATTAAATTTAATCCTATATGAATTCCAGTTAATGATAGCGTAAGAAGGTAGATGAAACATCGTATTCCAGAATCCACATTACACTATTATTTATAGATGCATAATTGCACCATTTAAGCTGTGTGTATCTGTTCGCAGTAAAATGTGGATCAAGCTGTGTGTGTTGGTGTTTGCTAGCTTCTTGCTGCTTGATATGCTTCAAGAAAAGTACAAAGTTAGTTTTGAAAGGTGTCTTTGTGGGGCCTTAGGTATAAGCCTTGAGGCTCACAATCAAAATTAACAACAAGCCTAACGTGCCACTGTTATCTCAGTATAACAGACGTATAATAGATTTGGTTTAAGTTGATTACTTGCGCCCCAAGTTACTTAAACTTCTCGTTATCAAAGGATTATCGCAGATGGGTTAAGTCTACATTAAGTTCTTTTTCTTGCCTTGTAAACAAGGATTTTTAGTTCATGATCTTGTATGTTCGAATGAAGGGAGTCTAAAGCCCTTTAGACCATTTGCTTGATTCCATGTTGTGCTTTAATGAAAACAAATTTCTTAAGTT
This sequence comes from Pyrus communis, assembly GCF_963583255.1. Classification (NCBI taxonomy): domain Eukaryota; kingdom Viridiplantae; phylum Streptophyta; class Magnoliopsida; order Rosales; family Rosaceae; genus Pyrus; species Pyrus communis. The sequence goes on along the minus strand of NC_084810.1, from coordinate 16,588,948 downwards.
AACCAGATCCAGATGTAAATGGGACTTTTAAAGTAGAAAACAGATGGAAATAACTTGAATACATGTTGAAAAGTACATTTAAGTGACATATCTACTAATTTAGAAGACAAACAAAGAGACTCGGGCAAGATTTTAGCAAGATTTCACCTTGTTTGGCAAGGTTGAACCTTTTGCAGCCACTTCTCTTTGAGTTTACAAAGATTGTGCACTAAAAGGGATGGATCGTAAATAGGTTTTACACAAGGGAATCGATACTACACCACTAGGGAAGGTAGCAGAGCTTTTACACTAGACAAAAGATAGCTTTTCTAAGGAAACTATTGCTAAAAGGACTAAATCTAGGTTGATGTCAGATTTCTGGATGCAAATCTGCTTGAGAGTAGAGTTTGTATATTTGTTTGTTTGATTGGTTGAGTCTCCTTGTCTTAGATGCTTGCTTCCCCTTTTATAGGCAGTTTGGCCCAACTGCTTTTAGTTATGCTCTTGCCCGAAAGCTCTTGGAGGGTAGTAAGTCATCATCTTTTTACTTGTAGTGCCACTAAAAAGTGCTTTTTGGCTAATAATAGGTTGATTTCCATCACTTGTCACTTTATAGACATGTGGCTTATGTCTTGGCTGAGACGGCTTCTAACCCGCATTTAGGCTTCAAGGTTGGGCTTCGGGCAAATGTAACATGTTTTAGCGCCTTTGGGCTTCCCTTCTACTAAGCCCAATATTCAAATATTAACCCAAATAGTATCATTGTGGCTTTAAGAATAACTAAAAGGTGTATTCATATATAACAGAACATTAATTCCAATTCCTTAAACAATTAGTGATGCATTGCCATCAATATTAAATATTACAAGCAGGATCAAATAATAAAAGATATTTTTAGGAGAATGGACGATAATACTACCATTCACATCACATTGGCCTTTTTACAATATCAATTGCAAATGGGTGAGAATAACACAATTGTAAACCCTAAATTTATTCTTGTTTTTACAAATTAATAGTATTAGAAATAGAAATAATTAAAATTAAAAGCGAAAGTGTAATAAAATTTAATATTAAAATGAAATTTCTTAATTGTTAAGAATAACACTACTGCCACCCACATAGATACATCTTCTATCGACCCCCACCGACCCCTACTTTTTCGCTCTCCAAAATTTGAAAAACAAAGTATCAATCTTATCTTCATAGTGTTCGTTATTCCCAAAATACCCTTGATTCACTAGTTTAAATACCCACCTACGAAACACTACTCCCACTTCCCAAGAACCCCCACCAATCTCTCTTCCTCCAACTCTTCTTTCTCTTGTAAGTCCTAACCACATGTTCTCTTGAGATCTTAAAGTCATTCTACTATTTATCAAGTATCTACATTAAAATTTCATACGCAATCTCACTCGTCGTTGATTAGAAGATATGTTTATAATATACATCTATCTTGTTTGTTGAATTTAATTGCATATTCTATTTATCTTTGTTATTTTGTTCTTTAATTATTACTCTAAAACTTAACTTGGTGTTTAGAAGATCTATTCTAATGTCAATGTTTGCTTTTCTTTTTATTTTAAAATTTTTTGTTTTTTGTTTTTAGGCTTGATCTGTGTTTAGAACAAGCAATTGAACAGATCTATGATGGTCGACTCCTTGTAATTGAAGATTTAACAAAATTTTACATTATTTGGGGGGTTTCTAGATGTATCTTAGGTGTCATATCATTTTTATGCTTGGTTCGAACCTTATTTGGTTATGAAGAACTTGTCTGATTCTTAGTTTGCGTCCGTGAAGATGAATACCTAGCTAAGTGTTTATTTTTGTTTTAATGTTAGGCTGCAATTTTGTGTCAAGTGCGATCTACAACGAATTGAAGGAGTGCAATTTCGGTTCTTAAAATCAAGCGAAATGAAATGTTCAAGGTTTAAAGATCCAAACTCAGACGATGTGTTCCAACTCTTTTTGAATACCACACTACTACAAAAAATACTTTTCGCAACGAAATAAGATTTGTAGTGCAAAATATGATTACGTTGCTTAAAACTTTGCGCAAAGTATGATTTCATTGCTCAAAAAAGAAAAAAATCAAAACTTTGCGCGACGAAAATTTTGTCGCACAGGGTTCGTCATGCAAAGTTGTGCAAAGTTTTTTTATTTATAACTTTTTATTTAATTAAATTAAATTAATATTTTGCACGACAAGGTTAATTATTTGCACAATGAAATATTTTTGTCATGCAAGGTTTTTTTTATTTTTAAATATTTTTATTTAATTTTATTTTATTAATTTTTGCGCTATGAAATTAATTGTTTGCACAATGAAATATTTTGTCACACAAAGTTTTTGACTTTTTGTATTCTTTTTTATTTTATTTTAATTTAAATATTTTGTGTGATGACATATTTGGTATCGTACGAGTTTTTGAATTTTTATTCTTTTTAATTTAACTTAATTGTATGGTTTTAATTTTTTAATTACTTTAATTTAAATTGACATATTTAAAATAAAATTATATATAAAAAATAGTGTTCGAATTATCCATAATACATTTTCTATTATACAAAAAAATTAACAAAGTACAATAATAAAATCCTTATACAAAGTCTGTTATGGTAATTTTATTATGTTACAAGAGTCGAACCTAAGATCTCCCCACTTACAAGTGGAAATGGATACCATTGGATCATAGTACTAAGTGAAACCAACCTTGATAAGTTAATGTTGGAAGCATGGTAATTATTAAGCACTAATAACTCTTTTGGATCGTGTACTACTAATGCTACCGCTAGTTTCTTGTAGTGGAGAAAGTTTTCATTGTGATCGGAATATGGGTGGCACACCACGTATTTTTATATAAATGGCAGGAAATTTTAATTTTTTAACACACATATGGTGTACCATCTTATGATCCGGTCACACTGAAAAATCTCTCATTGTAGTGAATGTAACTCTTCATATCTTTTTACCCCTTCCACTCCTATCAGATATTAGCGGAAGAATAAAAAAAAACTTTTTCTCCCATTAGATCTAAACTCTATGATACATAACAAAACCTTAGGAATCACAAAAGTCAAATTGATGTAACACTTTTGAATTAGGTTTTGGTCATCACAAATGATATATGTGCACACTCTTATCTGGGATCCAATTGTTGGTATTCACGAGAGTTTACTAACTCAATACCAAAATATGTGGGTGATAAGTTTACAAACTCTATCACACCTCTCACTTTCACTCTCAATAAAATTGGACAAAGAAATAGAGAAAGGAGGGAAGCAACAAGCTTTGGTAAAACACTTGGACTTTGATATATGAAAGAAGTAGCAAGCTTGGTGATAACAAACACTTTGAAATATTAGAAGAGTTTACAACTCTTAAAGCTTACAAGCTGAAAAATGAGAATGGAAATGGGATTTGGATGATATGATTTAAGCTTAGCAAGATGGCCTATTTATACAAAACAGAAATTGATAAACAATGCAACAACACATGCAATGAATGGGGTGTTTAACTTCTTTACACCCTTTAAAACACATGCAAGAACTTTGGACAGTCTAGCACACATATGCAGCTATCTTTCCAGCTTGCAATCAACACTCTTTTGGCTAATACACAGCAGCACACTGCTGTCTTCCTGCTAGCACATCACATGGCAGCACACTTGCTGTCTTTCATCACCATTTCAGCTAGCACATGGAGGAAACTTTAGTCTTTGTAGTTGCAGCATGTGTGGATACAACCTGTAAAGAAACTAACAGCTAGAAGCAACCTTTTACAGCTTGTTTTTATTTGAATTTCCAACACCAATGACTACATATGATAGCGTGGATCTGTATGTAGGTTAATGATTGCTCATCCATTGATTAGTGTATGTGTGATTCTCCTTTACTGGGAACACCAGATTATGAAGGAGAAGAGATTGTTCTATCCATATATGCATGGATCTGACATCGATCTATAATACGCTGGGAAGATATAGGGATACCAAGCAAGGCTTGAGTAAGCGCATGCACATGCACATGCAAAAAAGGTATATAAAAATGAAGGAAAATGACCCCGAAATTGCTTACCTTGTTCACGAGAGACGGCCTAACATTCCATTTTGCTTGTGCATGGTATTTATAAGTATAAGATTAGGGAAGAAGATCAATCTGGGGTTTTGGATGATTTCAGTACTTAGGTGGAGAGGATGGGTATATATACATATCCTTAATATTTCACGGATGAGATATAGGTTTGATTTTTTTGAAGCACATATTTTGTGATTAATGAGTAAATAAGTTTGACAAAAAAAAAACAATACAATACCGGTTTAGAATTAGATGAACTTAAAAGAAAAATATATTTGTGTGTGGTGGGGGAATAATTTTTATTTAACTGTTATTTTATCAAGATTTGAGGATTTCTCTTAATTTCTATGTTTGTCTCCTCATTAAAGTTTTAATTTTATGCAAAATTTTGATAGAATATATTTTGAATGAGTCCATGAATGTCCACAAGAATTAGATCAAAATCTTAGACTTTGAAGTCTCAATAGTTGTTTAGGATTTGTCTTTAGTAAAATAATTCACTAGATATGTTGAATGAGGATCTTGGATAATGAATTCCTCCCAACTCAACTTTTTGTTTTTTCAGAAAATAGGGATTTTATTCTTTATGATTTTAGAACGAAAGTAAATAAGGGTAAGTTTTTTTCACATCAGAACGAAAGTAAATAAGGGTTTCATTTGAATAAGATTATAAAGAAAGCAACAGCAATAGAGAATAGGGAGCTTTCCACCCTTGCATCAAAATTGTATATACGCTCCAAAAAATCCAAACCAACTGAAAATAAAAACAGTTGAGAGAAAAAAGAAGAAGAAGGACACCCTCTTGGCGCCTTTAACTTACAAACAGAACTATTGTTGAACAATTCTCTGTTCATACGTATACACACAACCTCCCTCCTATCCTTGCTAATTTTATTATGTTTCCCCTTTGTGCGCAGAACCTAGTACCTACCAATCCCATGGAAGAGCAAAAGATCACCGACTCTTTTCCTCAGACTCCGCTCACTGATAGTGAGCCCGCCAATGCAACTGACACTTTAATGGAATCCTCAACCATGACCTTAGAGTCCAATGTAGTGAATGGAATGAAGTTGGAGTGAAGATGGAGTTTGACGGTGATGAAAGTGGAGTAAAGTTGGAATCTGATGGAGATGAACATGGAGTGAAGTTGGAGTATGAAGAAAATGGATCGGGGGCCGCCAAAGAAGGACAAAAGGAAACAGGTGATGGTGATAATAAAGATAATATTTTGTCTCTAGTTACATGGTGGTGATGATGATAAAGATAATCTTTGTTGTTCCTGCTGTTGGTTTTTTGGTGATAGCATGGGTGGAATTATGCATGGTTAGTACAGGAATCTGACTTTGGTATATTAATTTATTTGTATGACTTGGGACGTTCTTCGCTTCTACGGTTTCTTTTTGTGAAATTAAATTCTTGTATCTAGTTGGTTGAGTAATTTCTCAAAAGCTTAATTATTGTCCTATTGAAAGCTTTTTGGTGCATGGTTTCTAATAGATTTAGAAAAAACATTTCATCTCTTGCAAGCTGTTACATCGAAGATCAATTTTGTGCCGTTATATTGGATAGAGAATATAACTTTAGGGAAATTGGGTGTCTTTTGGTTTGAAACGATCACCAATTATAGCGATGATTCAAGTGAATTCTTCCCAGTATGGACTTTTCCTATTTCTGATGATCAACAGAAACTAATCTAGCTACAAGGATCATAACGGGAAGTCTGACACTACACTTGGAGTATTTTTTTGGCTTATAACACTTCCTAAATAGTTCGAGATTCCTTGTTCTTCTCTTCCTCATTCTACGGCTATCCTGCTTGTTATTGTTGCACTTAACACACATAAGTTGTAACATTATTAGCTTAACATGCTATTTCCCAAATCTTTAAACTTCAGAAGCTATATAAGCGTATTTTCATTCTGACATCCACTACTTCTGTTTCTGTAGATAGGTTTCCTGTGTACCCTGCTCGGGTAGAGTATCATATACTGATTGTTGCGCCTGGTCAGGTAATGTTAGATACATCCGTGAGTGTCTCAAGGCCAGTTTGATTAGTTATTCTTAATTCATATGTTGTTTTCTCTCTCGTTTTGCAGAACATTCTTCGTGAATTACTTGTATTATCTCAATCAACTAATGGAACAATGAATGTTCTTTCTGCTGTCGGTGTGGTTTCCACCATTTGTATCCGCAAACTTACAGGTGCTTATTTGAGATTCAAGGCATGACTCCCACACAGAATTTTTTTCACCAATTCCTTTACCTTGAGTTCCTTTTTTACCTTTTGTTAGTTTTTTGTTCAATGGATTGCTAGACTTTTATTTGGGGTTAGTAGGTTACAATTTCCAAACACAACTCGAACTCAACACGACACTAGTGGGTCAAGGAAGACCGTCAGATAATTCATAAAACTAATTTCCAACTCAAACAATGAACATAACGTCATGTTAGTGTTAAACCTCAAGTAACTTGATCTTGACATGACTAACATTTTTAACTGGTATTTTATGAAGAAAATTATCGATTGAACCTTGTTCAGTGAAGCATTCTATGATTGGTAACTAGGAAAACTGGTGAGATAAAATAATGCCATAGCTAGAGTAACTCTTTAATCCTTACTTTCTTCCTCCATGCAGGGTTCATTTCAGATTATCTCTCTATCTGGAACATTTATAAATAGTTCAATGTGTAATCCACTTGGAGAAAATAGGATGGTAACTGCTTGGCTGGTTAATCTTGAAAGGAAGTCTTTTGGTGGTTCTGTAGTCGGTTTTATGATAGCTGCTACGCCTGTTCAAGTAAGTTATATCTTTGAGTGATTGTGGAAATGGAATTACAAAATTTAGTTTTACAGTTCCCGTAGTAATATTCTAGAAATCTACTGTTTTCTGTGGAACTATAGTAAGTTAAAAAGTGCTACGAATTGGCCTGGTATGGCAGTTTTATTGCATTTCAAGAATTAATTAGTACTCTCCACAATCAGTCTGAAGTTCAATTACATTTTAATCAGAACTTTTTCAATTAATGTCTTTGGGTTGTTTTGATGTATCAGATCGTTGTTGCTTGTTTTGAGCCAGACACCAGCAAAGAAAAGAATGGTAATCCTGCTTCTCCGCCGAGTTTTTGTCAGGGTGTCAATCCTGCTTCTCCATCGGATTTTGGTCACAACGTCCCGCAGCCAATGCTGGGTCCGGGAACATCTCTTGACGTCATCCCTTTTGTTCCTTAGACATAGAGGTAGCTCTACTTTTCTCTCTCTCTCTCTCTCTCTCTCTCTCTCTCTCTCTCTCTCTCTCACACAACGCGCACATACATACAAAATCACTGACTAGGGTATACTGATATCTTTTATTTCTAACTTGCTTAGGTCTATGCTGAGCTTCTGACCTGAAGAAGTGTGTTATTCAGTTTGCAAGGCCACAGTGCAAGGTTTCTACGGGTGTTTGATATACCCGTAAACAAGATCTTGGAGTTGTTACTGTTGTTTTTATGTCGTAACTTATTATGGATTTTGCTCTTTGGTTTAAGGATCGGTATTTGGAACTTCCTGCAGTAGAGATATTATTTGCAGCTACTTTTGCAAAGATGGTACAACATTATACATAGACACATTATATTGTGTAGATTTCAACCTTTTGTTAGATTGAAGATTGTCTTGCATCTACTGTTGCAAGTAAAAATATGAATTGCTGCAAGTCGCAGGTGCATAAAATTATGCACACTGGAACGGCGAGCAAATACATTAGTTACAAGGGAAAACCAACCTACAGGATTTACACTTCATCCATGCTGTCTATAGCACTAGAGCGAAAACTCGCTGGCAAAAGATATTCTCTTAATGGTGTTCATACATTAGCAAATAACCGATAAGTTTTGGCATCGAGGCTTATTTGTCTTACAGCAGCAATTGCAGCTAGAACCCCCAAGATTGAAAACCACTGCAATAGTGGTGTTTAACAAAAAAATGGGGCTTCTTTTAGATGGCTTGAAGGTCAAGTTATAGAACACAACAGGCAAGATGAAGTCGAGGGGCATGAAACCAAAAGCCCCAATAACCGAATTGACATCCCCGAAAAATGGAAGCATTGCTGCTATGATGGTTGCTAAGATGACAGACATTGAGCGAGTGATTACCCCTGGGATCACATTGCGAGCAGAGAACTGTTTATTCGTTGGATCAACGAATTCTCGCTCAAGAACTTAATTCATGGGATGCAAATAAACCTGCAAGCCAAGCGATGTGGATTAGTGTTTGGCTCCATGTTTGAAGACGAAAAGAGATTTCTGGTGTGGCGTTCGATCATTTCTTACCACGCCAACGGCTGATAGTTGGAGTATGGTGAAAAGGTTGATCATGAAGATGAACCACTTTGACACTAAAGGTTTGCCATCATCCAAGAAGTTGCTAAGGATGAGGCCTTCAGCTTGGTTGCCAAATGCCTAATAGCCAGAGATGGCAACACTGAAGAAAATCATTGTCACTACTGCATAACAAACACATAGTCCCTTGAACATCTTTCCCTTCATTGGTGGTGCTAATACTATTGTTGCCTGTTATCAAAAGGTCATACAATTATTAGTTCCTAATCTAGCTTTAGTCCATTAGGGCGTGTTTAGTAGTGCTTTTTGGCCGTTATTGGCTGAAATATAGACATAAATGTTTTTCGGTTTGATTTTTGGGACCTGAAAACACTTTTCTAGGAAGCGGTTTTAGGGTAAAATATATGTAAGAAGCACTTGAATTTTTATAAAATAACTTATGTGATTCTAACAAAATACTGCGAAACAAAACACTTTGTTGGAGAGCAGCACTTTCGAACAAGCCTATAGTGCTTAAATTCTAAGAATATGAGAGGGAAGTTAAAGGACAATTGGAATATTTTAAACTTGAATCTCAGGAATGATACCATTGCCAAATGTTGTAGCAATGATGGCATTGACATTAATAAAGACCCCAAAAACTCGACTTTGAGTGTTGCCATTCAAGTAATAGTCCTTATGTGGCCCTTTGGAAGAACTTCCAGACAAAAAAGATTTATATTTTATGCTCGGTAAGTGTTCATCTGATTCAAACAAATAGATTACGTCATGTAATTAATTTTTATTTTGTTGAGACGATATTCTAATATATTCTAATTACAAAATGAGTAATTTGAATTTGAGTATCTACGGGTAACACACTTCTCAAACCAACTTAGCTACGCCTAGATATGTCAATTGAATGCATTTAACTTAAGCGACTGTGTCTCCTGTTTCTCAACGGAGCTAAGATATTACCAATGTAGATGCAGGCAGTAATGGTACAAGCACTATATGCCAGGCAAAAAATAAGGACAAACACCAAGTTGATGTGCCTGAGTGAGTGAAAAGATGGGATTTGAGCCAAAACCAGCATCAAACACCCAAATATGATCACAAACTCGTATAGCTTCATAGTGCCACTTGGGTTGGAAAGCAAGTAAACTGCCTGCGTGTGTGTTTATATATATATATATATATATATAAACATAACAACACAATAATTATAAATTGAAATAAACAGAGATAAAGTAAAGGATAAATAAAGACGACAATGAAAAATGATAAAATAGGCACAAAGTAGGGAAGCAAACTCACATTAATTTATTAATATTCAACTTCAATGTTACAGGATAGCACCAAAGTTGCAAACAGACACAATACTCAAACACTCAATAATATAGTTCACAAAGCAAAAGTTCTTCGTCGTGATTACAACTGAGCTCGGAGGCTCTATAAATAGAAAACTAAAAGAAAACCCAAACGCTAGGTGTCGCACAAGCAGCGGAGCATAAAAAAGCAGCCTACAATAATGATCGGCATCTTCACTTTTTGCAATGACACTGACAGAGCTACA